>NC_092244.1:24409133-24661633 GCF_036320965.1 Panulirus ornatus | reverse complement strand
TTAAACTGGTAACAAATTATCGACATGGATTTCCAAATAAAAGACCCTCTTTGATAAGTAATAGAATTCTTTAACAGTATGTTTAATAGAATGGCCCACAAAATGCCACTTAGCCTTTCGGAAAGACTTAAACAGAATTCGAAATGAAAGACGATGTTCTTTGACTTACATTGAACATATACCTTTCCTTGATATGGTGTTGTAGTTAACGGGCAAGGAATCGTACATCTTGGTGCGTTGAAACACATCTGACCAGCCATCTTTAAGGGGTCCAGCAGAGGGTTCACTGTCATGTCTTAGAAGGCCTCAAGGTCCCGTTGCTCGAAATTCATACCACGCTCTCTTGGGGACAAGGGATAGTTGGGTTTTAACGAATCCAAGAGAGGGAAACTTTTCGTCCTTCTTGTCTATGGACAAACACTTACGCTGTCATTAAACTGGGATAGTGGTATGTGCCAGGAGACTGAAGAACCTGCTGACGGCAGTTTCTATGACTCAGACGAGTTTGTCAGAGTAGATGTGATACAACCTTCAGCCGCTCTTGACCACTTGTTTGGCCAGAACCTCCAGCCCGCCCAGGAAGCTGTTAGTGCTACACATTACCGGGAATATAAACAACTAAGCAATTCCTCGTCTCAGCCGCCTTTGTGTCGGAGGGATTCCTGTGCCTTGAGTGTGTGACTACTTTCATGCGAATAAACCGCGTGCTCCAGTCCTGAGTCACCTTGGCTGTGACATCACCTTCTCACCTCCACCGTTGCTCACAGACATGCTGAAGCCTTGTCTGCCTCATTTCCGCAAGAATACTGAACAGCGAATAGCTTTGTAATTATAAAAGAGGTGTACTTGTTGCCAGGTTAAATACTTGTACTTGGTACTCCAGTATCACTTTTTAGGTACTTATGCTTGACATTTTGTAAAACTCCGCCTTTGTATTGGACAAAATGTACTTTAAAACAGAGATCAATGTAAACTGCTGCATTCTAAATAATCAGCCCATATGTGATGTGCAGATAGTCTAGAGCGGCTACCTCCCACGCTGTCGTTCCTATCACGGGGGTCTCAGACACCATCGGAAACACTCACGGGGGTCTCAGACACCATCGGAAACACTCACGGGGGTCTCAGACACCATCGGAAACACGAAGTCCCACTACTATAGCAACTCTAGCAGCACTGAAGAGCTCCATCGTGAGGAGAGTGAGGTATTACGTCTGGCTTGCTGTACCTAACGCACACTTTAAGACACAGTTGTGCCACGATCTAATGGAGGAGGCGGACTTGACAGCTGAGCTCACTGCTAAGACCACTGTAATGTAGAAACTCCTCCTACTGCTACATTAGCCACTAGCTCTTCTTCACCTAAGAAGAGGAGGATGCTAGTTAGCTGTATGACAGATCATGCCGATAACAAACCTTTTCTTAAATCCTAAACTGTTTAGTGGCCCATTAGAATTGCGGGTGGGAGAGGGGAGAGGGGGAGGGGGATGGGGGGTGGGGGGATGGGGCATCTATTGGCCACTTTCAAAGCACGCCAGGAGTCACCTTACTGTTCAGGCTTCATCAGCATCAATAGAGTACTTTCCGTACTGAAGGGAAAGTATATTGTCCATATCACTACCGTGTGAATGACGAAAACTTTGAAAGTTACGTTTGTGAAATGTTATGATCAGAAATACAAATATTTTGGGTTATGATTGTGATATGAGAATGATGAGACTGATGATTCATGGGCTACTTTAAGAGGGCGACTGGACATTGAGAGTGGTCAGTAAAGTCGTATGCAGAGACAGATTAAGATGGTCTGGGAAGGTGGAGAGGATGGGGGAGAACATAAGGGTGAAGAGATGCTGAGTATGAATATGGAGGGGGAGGAGAACTAGAGATAAGCCGAGGAATATCTGGGAAGAGACCCTGAGAGATGATTTGAGACCTAGGAGAACAGCTGCAGAGATTATAAGAGACAGTTTAGCCTGGAAAACAGATAATGAAGATGATGTTCACAGTCATGATACTGATGATAATAATGATGGTGATAATTATGATCAAGCTTTCCTTGCTGATAAACATGTAGCTTGTTTTTGTTACTGGTGTAACTCTGTGCCATGATATACTTTAGTGTTTTTATTCATTACAATGTGTAGTTGATCATTAAATACCTGGAATTACTTGACAAAACCTCCAACATCGAGTACTTGTGTTTAATTAATACTTGGTTTTATAGAATCCAAAAGCACTTGCACTTATCTCTGCTTAAATAAAGACTACTTATCCCTAAGCCTGCTTAGCATGTGAGGTTCGCCAGTTTGGCCCTGGTCCGTATTAAGACTTAAAACCTTAACATACACTTTGAACTCAAGGTCACCAAAGTGGAATATTTATTGTTAATGTCGCCTAAACAGGGCTGCATTATTGTCTAAACCAGTTTTACGTGATGTAGTTACTTTATCGCATGACTGATGATTGAGAGTGTATGTAATATCGCTATTGCACGTATTTCCCTTAAAACTAAAGTGAATTCAAAGATTATCAGCCTTCTAATACCGTCACTCGGAAGTAAACCTTATCAAGAAAAACATCAGAGGCCTAAAGTAATTCTCCCTTGAAAAAAATCGCCAATCCCCCGAGGAGATCTAATAGAAGTTAACGAAATGATAAGTAATTTCCATAACAGAATGATAGAATAGATAGAGCTGGATGATCTGAATTAATAAACTTGTAGAATGGACAACAACATGGGACATGGTTTTCAGTTGTGCCAAAGATATGAATCGCGAGTAAACCTCAACAAGAAGATCAAGAAAAAGATCTTGGAGTGATAAACGGTAAACAGTGCCAAGTTGTGTGCAATAAAGCCAATCGGAAGTTTGGTGTCTCGGCTAGAAATGTTAACTACAGAATAAAGGCTACAATACTCTTCCTTTACAATATCTTGGACTTCATTTAAAGTACGTCGTTCAGTTCTGACCACCAAACCACGTCAGCGATAAAGAGAAATTTAGGCGAACTTAAAGAAGAGCAGCCAGATTGTCCCCCACTCACAGATAAGTCTTATGAGAAAAGACTCAAAAGACGTAAAAAACTATTTTTTCTTAACCTGACGAAAATGTGAAAAAACTAGATAATTCCGACAACATATCATGGGGTAATTTCCTCACGTACAAAAGTAATATGTAATAGCAACGTGGACAAATTTTCTTTTAGATAGAGATTGTGAAGCACTGGCATGAACTACCTCCCGAAGTAGTAAACTCCAAGTCTATAAATGCCTTTATATCAGTATGGAAACATCATTATTATTACTTTTTTTTTTTTTTTTTTACCGCAGTCTAGCTTTCTTTAGACTGACAAGGAGCTCCTTTCAGTCCTTATTCTCCCAAGAAACAATGTTCCTGCCAGTATCTTGCCACGATACTGCAGGATATTTTTTCCTACTTTTTTTCCTGCTGGCTGTTGAGCCGGAGGGAGAGGTGGATTGGGAGTTGTTTTCTGCTTTGCTTTCCAGTTTGTACCGTTATATTATATTGAGTTACTTTAGATAACTTCATTATGGACCTTTCTGTCTCCTGCTATTTGTCCTTTTATTGCCACCGCTATCAGTTAACCCCACGACTCACCACAGCTACCACTTACTACATCCATCAGTTTGTTCAGCCACTGCTCAAAACAACCACCATTCAGAACAACTACCATTCACTACATCCACCACTCACTACAGTCACAAAACAGCCACAACTTACTACGGTCACCAATCACAACAGCCACAACCCGTTACAACCACAACTTACTACAGTCACCAATCACAACAGCTACAACCCGTTACAACCACAGCTCGCTACAACCACAACTCACACAACCTCTCACTACAACCACCACCCTCTTCAACAATCGCTCATTACAAACACCACTCACTATATACAACCACCACTGCAAAACACACCGCAGAAAACCAATCATTCACCAACACCATTCAGCGCAAAAAGCACTCGCCAGAACAAACTGACCAAAATAAGTTCTCACATCTACCACTCACCACAATATCCGCACACCACAATCACCACTCTCTACAACAGTCACTTACCACAGCCGCCACTCACTACAATCCCCACTCAACCACAACCTACACTCACCAAAATCTCTCACTAATTACAGCCACTACTCACCACAATCACTGTTCACCTTAACCAACACTCACCACAACCATCTGTCATTATAACTCATTTGCCGCAATCATCCCTCTTTGAAGACGTCACTCATTACAACCCCTCACCACAATAACGTCACCATAACCACCCATTACCACAACCATAATTTATCACCACCACCCCTATACACCTTTCACTACAACCACCAAACACTACAACTACCATCACTACAACCGCCACTCACTACCATGCACAGAAACCACCTGACACTAAACACATCTTACTACAACTAGCTCTCACTACTACAACCACACAATATAACCTCACCACACTAAAATGATCCCTCAGTACAATCGCTAGTCACCACCAGTCATCACAACCAGCACCTGCTACAACCTTCAGGCACCACAAATACCATCACTAAAGCCACACCACTCTTCATCCGCCACCAACGACAACCATTTGTCACACGTCACCATTCAACACCATAGTAACTCCTCACATCCATTAATCTCTACAACTACCACACACCATAGTTAGCACTAAACACAACAACCACTCATCGCAACCACCACTCTCCATAACCATCTTTAACAACAGCTACCTCTCACCACAGCTATTCCCAAGTACCACCATCCATCTCCACACCCACCTCTCAACACAACCACTCCTCACTACATCCACCACTGTCCATCACCACAACCATATCACATCACAACGACGCCTCACTACATCAGCCCCTAACCACAACCTCCCCTAACCATAACCATCTCTAACCACAACTTACCTCAACATAAGCCACATCTAACCAATACCACAGCTCACCACAGCCAACACGTATCTCAAACACCACTCACCACAACCACTAATCACAACAGTCACCACTCACAACCACCACAACTCAACACAGCCACCATTCACTACAACCACACCATTCTTGGCAATCGTCATTCTTGGCAATCGTCATTACAGTCACTACTCAGCACCGTCTCCAGCCACCACAACCATTTATGAAAAATCACTAGCCCCAAACAACAGTCATTATACCACGACTCACCACAACCACAGATCACAACAACCATCACTCACCACACTTATTAGTCAATACAGTCACCGTTCGCTATATATTTACCAGTCAGTACAACCACAATTTACAAAAACCAGTCACGACAATCACCTCTTAATGCAACTACCATTCAACGGAACACCATTCATCACATTAATTATTCGCTACAGTCACCATACACTACAACCACAACTAACTACAACCACCTCTAATCATATCCACCAATCACTAGTTAGAAACATCACTTACATTAATCATTCGCTATAACCATCACTTACTACACTCACTAATGACCACAGCCACCACTTACTGCAACTAACACCATAACCACTAATCACCAGGTCACATTTGAGTTGTTTTCTCTCTTATAATTTATATGACCTAGAATTAAAAGCATATTGAGCCTTCTGTTTGTGAATTATAATCGTTGATTTATCAACAGGTTGATCGTACATTCATCGTGAATATTAATGTGTTTCATCAACAGGTTGGCTGTAATTTACTTCTAGAAATGAAATATAACGAGTTAAGTGAAATGTGTCAATGTAAGTATTATTTCATACGTCTTTATGCCAGTTAATGAGTATTACCGCAATTAGAGTCAGATGTCGTAAAATTAAGATATAGAAGAGTTACGACGCAGTAAGTCAAGGGTATATCATTTTATCTTGTAGTGGCTGTCAAGTTAACTAGCGACCTGATAGTTAAAACTACCTAGTTAACAGTTTCGCTGATCCTCACCAGCACAGCTGCATATTTAACAACTGCACAGCGAGTCAAGGGCAGTGAGATGATTGGTTTAGGTGGAACAGGAAAAAGTATGCGATTGGCTGAAGAGTGAAGATGAGGTGATATGGTAGAGAGTAGAGGTAGACAGGGACAGATCGAACCAGAAGCTCAAATCAGTGGGTCATTTTAAGGCTACAGCGTAAAGGTGTTCTAAATTCATTGTATCCTCTCGTTGCTGTGATTACGTGCAGTTGTAGTGGGCATCATGTTGGTTGGGTGAGCTTGAGTGTTTCCAGCACTAACCTGAAGTCTTACGAGACTGCTCATCTGCTGGACAAGCTTACCTCCAATAATTCATAGAATTGTAAGGAGACTAGTGATCTCTCCTTAGGAACCACAATGATGCTGTTCAGTAGACAGAAGTCTCTGAGGACAAGACATTGTGGCCTCCCGTGGACGGCAGTAGGATTGTGAGAAGACAGGGCGAAGTTTCTAGTGAATCGCTGAAACCTTCATGCTAGCTCTGCTAAACACACATCAACACCACCAACAGGGTGCTGGCTTTACCTGACACATCAATACAAAATGAGATTATTTCTAATATTTTTGAAGTTCAAGGTAAGATTATTTCTAAGAGTTTGTTTGTGTATTTTTTATAAAGGATACATTACTTATCAGAGTTTTGTTTAGCTTCATGTTGATCTCCATTACCCCCTCACGCTGAGTAAAACTTGGCATCTGATAATTGCCCTTGGAAATCCAGTCCTGTGTGTGACATGTATTTTGAAGACATTGCCAGTGTGAAGTGGAAGTGATTTAGCATTACTTCTAATTTCATTTCCTGTGGCACAGGCACTAGTTCTGCAACCACTATGATCAGTCTTTCTTTTTGCTGTTCAAAGTGTGGGAATAGCTGGCAGAATCTTGACTCTCGGTAAGTTAGTTGAGCTGGGACAATCCTTTCATTATTCAAGTGAAGTTCTTAAAGGCATTTGTTAAGACATCATGCCTGGGATTGGGATAAGCGAGCTGAACAGCGGGAGAAAAGAGAAACGGCGATGATGAGGGAAGATTGGTGGCCCGGGAAAGTGATGTACGTGATGATGGTAACCAAAATACCAAAATTCCAGGAGTCAAATGACCTAAATTTATATTTACTAAGAATTCAGAGGTATACTACGTTGCAGGGTTTGAGGAGGGAGGATTGGCTCTCTCTTATGATTTCTTTATTGACAGGTAAGACGTTAGTGACGTTCTATCCTCTGGGTGACGTTATAGTAACGGTTTACACCATCATCAGGGAAGCGTTGTTGAGGAGGTTTCAGTCCTGTGTCAGTAGGGTATCATAAGAACCTACGTTCATCGAGACCTGAGACGGGCGAGTCATCTTCAGAGTTTGTGAAGAAGATGCAATATTATTTGGAGTTATGGATAAAGCAAGAGAACGGAAAATACAGTTGAAGTTTCGTTAAGCTGGAGCCATTTTATAACAGGTGTTTTAGCAAGATGAGGTTGTCCGGATATCTAAGCCGCCTGATGTAGCGGGATTGCAGACTTTGCTGACCAGTATAGGGAGGCAAGAGGTGAATGAGGATTGTTTGGGTTTACCCAAAATAAAACTTTTGTGATAGCAACTGTCGCGTTTTAGCCAAGCTTAGCAAAGGTTACCACTAAAAGCCGTTAAAGGCGAGTCATTCGAGGATATCTTATGCATGTTACTGGTATGGAAATACTGGCACATTGCCAAACTCCAAAGTAATTTCGTGGCAGGACTACAGGTATAGCCTGAGGAAAAGGGGCAGAGTATGCACCAAGAGGAATTGGAGAAGTCTGGGCAAAGATTCAGTGGGACTCCGGGAACATAGAACCACAGACAAGTAAAAGCATGACGCTCGGCTTTGAGATGTCGCTGTGTGGGTGTGGACAGATCACTTGTAGTAAGCAGCTTGATAGATTGGGAGTCTGTGAAGCTAGTAGGAGATGGGACAATCTTAGTTTTGAGGGCTGTATGGACTTTCACCAAAGTAACATAAATGGTGCAACAAGTATACGATCGATTCTATGCAACTTTTCAGATGTCAGGGAACCCACGGATCTGATCTTCGTAGTCTCTAAGTCGTAGAAGGTTGTGCTGTAGAAATCAGAAACAAGCGGAAGGAAGCAAGCAAGCAAGCCTCGACCTATACTAATTGTTTCAGAGCCGATGACGGACGCCGTTGCTGCAGATGAACTTCGAAGGACCCAAAAGAAGGGCACCAGTGCAACACTTAGTGGAATCCTGGTTAACGAGGATGAAGAAATAAGTTCATTTATATCAAGGGCGTGTTACATAGGAAATACACAGCAGGATCGGATAAAGGGGACGAGGAATGAGGAAGAGGGTGGCATGAAGAGGTCAGGAGCATTGCTGTAGCCACTACCTTTCAGAGGCGGGATATGATAGAAGATGTAGGTTGGATCATAAGTTTTTAAGCAGATGTCAATTTTTCCAGGAATGTGTTGTGATTACTTAACTTGTGGTGAAGCTGTTCATATTACCTAGTTAACAGTTTCACTAATCCCCGCCAACACAACTTTACAACATACAACTTCGTAGCAAGTCGAGGGCACCACAAACATCGCTCCTTACAACCACCACTCATGACAGCCACCAGTCACTGAGACCACCGCAAAGTGCAACCACCACTCACCATATATCTCCAACCACAACCACCAGTCACTATAACTACCTCTCGCCAAAAACTGCGACTCACTAAAACCACCACTCACTACAAAGCACTTCTCAGCACAACTGTAGACCACAACCACCACTCACAAGAAACCGTCCCTAACAACCGCCATTCACTATAACAACCACTCATTACAACCACCAACCACCATAACGACTACCCATCGCATCCTGCACTTATCATAACCATCAGTCACCACAACCATCAATCACAACAGTCACTCACCACAAACTCCATTCACTACAACAAACACTGACCACAACAGCAACTACTCACACAAAGTGCCACTTATCACAACCATCAACCATCACTCACCACAAACCCCATGCTCCGTAATAAACCACTAGAGCCATGATTTAGTAAAACTGCCACTCACTACAGCTTCCCACCATAACCACTTTTAACGGCAACAATCTCTGGATACAACCACCACTTTAATGAAACCAACACTCACAATAACCACCACTCACCACAACTCCCACTTACTACAACCATCACGCACTGAATTTACCACTCACTCCAACCTCCACTCACTCCTTCTACCACTCACGACAACCACCACACACTACAACAGCAACCCACTGCAGTCACCACTCACGACAACCAACTCTCTACATCCACCACTCACAACAACCAACACTCTCTACATCCACCACTCACAATAACCAACACTCTCTACATCCACCACTCACAATAACCAACACTCTCTACATCCACCACTCACAACAACCAACACTCTCTACATCCACCACTCACAACAACCAAACTCTCTACATCCACCACTCACAATAACCAACACTCTCTACATCCACCACTCACAACAACCAACACTCTCTACATCCACCACTCACAACAACCAACACTCTCTACATCCACCACTCACAACAACCAACACTCTCTACATCCACCACTCACAACAACCAACACTCTCTACATCCACCACTCACAATAACCAACACTCTCTACATCCACCACTCACAACAACCAACACTCTCTACATCCACCACTCACAACAACCAACACCTCTACATCCACCACTCACAAACCAACCTCTACACACACTCACAACAACCACACTCTCTACATCCACCACTCACAACAACCAACACTCTCTACATCCACCACTCACAATAACCAACACTCTTTACATCCACCACTCACAACAACCAACACTCTCTACATCCACCACTCACAATAACCAACTCTCTACATCCACCACTCACAACAACCAACACTTTCTACATCCACCACTCACAACAACCAACACTCTCTACATCCACCGCATTTCATAATTTCCACTCACCACAGTCACCATTCACTGTAACTAACACTCATCATAACTACTCCTGACTCAAACCACCACTAACTACCATTACCACTCACCATACTACCACTCAGTATAATCACTACTTCCTGGGACCACCACTCACTATAACCTTCACCTACTACAACCAATACTCACTTCAACCACCACTCACTACAACCACCATTCTTCATAATTTCCACTCACCACAACCACCATTCACTGGAGGTAGCAATCACCATAACTAGCACTGGCTAAAGCCACCACTCATTACAACCATTACTCACCATAACCACCAGTCAATACAATCACCACTTACTGGAACCACCATTCACTACAACCACAACTCTCCCTAACCACCACTCACCAAAACAGCCACTCACTACAACCACCAATTGCTATAACTAGCACTCATTGATCCACTATTCACAACAACCACCACTTATTCTAATTGCAAGTCACAAAAAACACCACCACTCTCCATAGCCACCGCTCGCCAAGCCACAACTGCCAGTCACCAAAACCACCACTCACCATATCCCCTATTTACCACAGCCACCACTCAGTTTAACTGTCAATCACTATGACTATCCCTCATTTCGACCACTTTTCACTTCGCCCCCCCCCCCCTCTCACTATTCACAGCCATACTCAATGTTGAGCACTATACACAGTCATGACTGAACATCTCCCAGTCACTACAACCACTCCTCCCCACAACGGCTGTTACTGACCACCGTCATTACAATGAAGAGGATTTATTCGTCACAACCTGTTCTTATCACGATCACTGTATTAACTACTCACCAAAACCACAACTAGCCACGACCACATATCACCGAAACCACAGCTAGCCACAACCACAGCACTTGCACTAATTGCAGCCACAACAGCAAGACGGGAATTGTTTCGTTGGTCTGTACAATAACCTCAGCTAACACGGAGGTATCAGAACCCACGTAACACCAGCATCACTGACAGCAGCGGCACCTACAGTAGTAAGAACACTAGTACTGATACTAGTAACAACGGCAGCACTAGCACTAGGAACAGCAGAATCACCAGAACTTGCAACAGCAGCAGCACTAGCACGAGTAACATCAGCAGTAGCAACAAAAACAGCGACACCAGCAGTAGTAACAGCAGCAGCAGCACTAGTAATAGGAGCACCGCCAGCGATGGTAACAGCAACGACACCAAAACTAATAACAACAAGACCAGCAGCACTAGTGACATCAGCATCACCCGCACTAGTAACCACCAGCAGCAGTACCAGCAGCATTAGTATTAGCACCACCAGCACTAGTAATAGCAGCATCACGAACACTAGTAACAGCAGCAGCACCACCACCAGTAACAGCAGCACAGCCAGCATGAGTAACAGCACCACAAGCACTCGTAACAGCAGCATCAGCAGCACTAGTAACAGCACCAGCAGTAAGATAATCCCCATCCATCTCTCTCTTTCAATAGCGTTTCCTTTGCCTGCACATCAATATTCCCAGACGGTCAGTAATGCATTCCCCACTTCTCCCAGCTTAGCGAAGGTGTTTCCGGAAAATTAAAACTTGGCTGTGCTATTCTCTAGTTTTGTTCTTCTTGTTTGAAACTGTGTAACAATGGTAGCACTGGTACTGACACTACATCTGTCACATACTGTACACAGCGAGGGTGGTTAGGCTTCCAGATACGAACGAATGCTGGCATTATCATTTTAAGATCCAACTTTTTGTTTCTCTATATAGTCATTTCATACCGATTGTACCGGTTAAGAAAACAGACACTCTTTCTCCTTTAACCGGGTCGTCCAGTCACCTGTCTAAGCACTCCTACCCTTAAACACCTTCCTTTCGACCTCTCCTCCGTTTCTGGCGTCCGACTCCTCTATAACTTCCCTCCTCTCCTCAGCCATGTCCCCATCATCTTGAGGTATAGCCTCTAACTTCTAACAGGTGCGGAACGCACGATGATCTACCATCATGTAACTGGAAGGGTAGCTTTATTTCTTGGAATATGTAAGGCCACCTCGGGTTGTTTATAGGTCACCGTGTCAGCTGGTTCATCTTGTGGTGGTAATGCTGGTGTGTGTGTGTGTGTGTGTGTGTGTGTGTGTGTGTGTGTGTATGCATGCAGTAATTAATGATATATTAGACTGATTGCAGCCAAAGGCTGAAAGAATCTATGGAAAATGTATTCAAAGCGAAACGTAAAAAAGTCTTTACACAAATAAAAAGGCGGAGGTTCATATGTAGTTTTCAGATTATTGTTGATTGGGATGGAGCGGTCTGTATAAGGCCTTATGGATTCACTGCAGCTGTGACAGTTAAACAGGAGCTCAGAGGCGAAGGATCTTTAATAACAATTGGCAGAGGCGAGCTGGTACAGCAGCTTCGTCCCACACCGTTGGGCGAGGTCCAGGTGATGGTTGGGAGTAGTAGGAAGGATTAGAATGTTTTCTTTTTGACATGGTGTAACAGAGGCCTCGGATGATTATGCATAAACTTTCCTGAACCTTCACTGGTAGTCTGATAAAGAAAAGGGACATTGGTAAAGGAGGAAGTCCAGGATGGGAAGAGCCATGTGTGTTTAAGAAGAATGAAAGTCGTATAGACGTTCTTAAGCTTAGGTACAAGGAGTCCAATTGTTTTAAGTCGACGAAGAACATAGAAACAATAACTAGGTGTGGTGCTGACGTATTGTATCCAGCATCCTTCAGAATGATAACGAAAAACTTAGTCGATTAAACTGCCTGAAGTGGGATGGGACCTAGCGATAAAGTATGGGGATGGGATGGAGTTGTAAGCAGGGCTGACTTGCATTATTAAGGTTTGAATGGAGGTGACGTGGTTGGTGATGGTCTTGTTTTGAGGGCTTGTTGAAGGCATTTGGAAGAACTGTTGTCAACGCCGATACTAATGGTAGAACCTTTGACTTGCTTCCACACAGCGGTGTGTGCCTCTGGGCATCATTTACAAGAACGCGGAAACACAAGGGTCCCATGTTTGTGGGGTGAGACACCACGGACAGCAGAAGTGTTCAGACTGACGTCGCTCTCTGAGGAAGTCTGCATGAATGAGACTTCTTCGAAGCGCATGGTACTTGGACCTGATGTTGATAATGTAGTCGACTGAGCGAAATCAATGAAAGTTAGAGCCACAGATGTGTTTCTTTAAAACGCGATAGATTAAGGCAAGGAAGCTGACGAGATAGTGGGTGCTACAAAACTTCTTCATGTAACCGAACTGTCCAGAGTCTATGAAGCTTGTATTGTCTGTTTAAGCCCAATCAACAATAAACTTTCAGAGTAAGTTGGGGATCAGGATGGTAGCATTGGGTCGTAACTCAGTGTGAGACTGCGGGCTTACTGGCTTTGATTCTGAGGAGACATATGAAGTTTTCCAATCAGCGTGTCATTTTATCTGCAAGAAACACTGATGATGGAACAGAAGGGTTGGACTGGTTCTGGGGAGAACTTTGTAGCCAGCGGGTATTGTGAAACTGTTTACCTAGAGGCTACGTAACTGTCTGCCGATTTCAGATTCTGGCACAGACTTCGGGGATGTTGGGGCTGGAATAAAGGTTTGTAAGGTAGACAGCATCACGGTAGGAGAGTCTCGGAAGATATTTTTTCATATCTGATATGGCACGGACAAACGCTTGCTGTACTGGAAGCTATGTTAGTCGAGATGATGAAATTATTTCATTAAAAATGAGTTCCTCAGATGTTTGAAAACCCAATATTGTGAAATTAGAAAGTTTTTGAATAGCCACTAAACTGTGAAGATAATTCCACACCACTTTACGAGAAAAGAAGGTAACACAAAGAGCATTCTTGTGGTCCTGGACTTCGCTCATATGCTATAGAAGGAAGCAGCCAGTCGTGTGCCACAGGCAGGGACACATGAAAGAGACAGCTCAGGGTGAGCAGCAGCCGATATGGTACCCGTGTAGAACAGAGAGCGAGGTAGCCAACGTGGCATCGGACAGAAAGGGATGGTTGAAGAGAGAAGATACCAGGAGAGGCAGTGGGAAAAGTCTCTTGATTTCACTCGTGGCTAAGAAAGAGACGCCAAGACCACCGCGAACAGTCCTCTATTACTAGAGAGAATGAGACCTTTGTAGGTAAGGAGCAGCATTCCATAAGAAAGGTAATTATGCCACCCAAGCTACACCCCCACCCAAGCTGCATCCCTAGCTTTTGAGAGTCAGATTTTGTGATGGTGTGTAGGATACGGTTATTCTTATTATGTTTATGCCACTGAAGGGATGAATTACAATTTTCGAAATGAAAAAGAATGAGGCCAACAGGTCCACCCGGAAAGATAAAGTGATTTGCAAGCTATAGAGACGACGTTGGTTACAGCATCAGCTGTTGTAGTTACACCAAAATCATAGTAACACTGGCAGCAGATATAACTGCAGTTATGGACAATTGTGATAAAGTTACTGTAAGTTAAAGAGACGGTAACAACAGGAGATACACTGCCAGCACCGGTTACAGGTCCGACTGCGACTGTAACAAAAGCAACAGAAGTGATAGAATTAATGCCACTCAGCCTCAGAAACAATAGTACAGGTGATTCTAGGAAAAAGCAAAGTTGCTACTGTTTGTGCTGATGTTAACGATACAGCAGCCTCTGTTGTAATTAATGGTGGTGTGTTATTGCTAATGTTGAATCAATAGGTGCAACAAAGGCAACGGAATACTATTTGCTTCTGTTGTAACCAGTGATGTTGGTATTTATACTGTTGTCTTTACTGATAATGTCAACGCTGATGATGATGATACAGTTGCTTGTAACTGTAAAAGTTTTGTTCATTTATAATTACTGATTGACACTATTACTATATTTATACTACTGATGCTAATTCTGATGCTGCTGCCATGATTGTAGTTACTGCTGCACCTCTGCTACTGACGCGTTGACTGGCGTTACTGCTACCACTGCTGGTGTTGATACTGCCCCTCTGTTGCTGCTGCTGCGACTGGCGTTATTGCTGTCCCTCTGCTGTTACCGCTACCAAAGACGGATTCTGGCTTCCGTCTATACTGATGTTGGTAATGTGTTGGCAGTGCTCATGGTAGTGATGTTTCTAGCAATGGTCCCTCTATGTGTGGTAGTGGAGAGGTGGCAGTATGATAATGGGAAGGTTGTTGCGGAGTGGTTGGAGCAATGTGGTGACAGAAGGGTTGTGGTGTAGTGTTTAGAGCAAACGTGACTGGAGGGTTGTGGTGGAGTGTTTAGAGCAATGTAGTGACGGGAGGATTGTGGTTGAGTGATTAAACTGGTGACAGGAGGGTTGTGTTGGAGTGGTTAGAGCTCACTGGTGACGGGTGGGTTGTGGTGGAGTGGTTGAAGTAACTGTAGGGTTGAGGTATTATGACGGAATGGTGGAGGGATTGATTCCGGGGAGATGGTGGAGGATACGTCGTGCTGGAGGGGTGGTGAGAGGCCTGTATATGGCGGCACTGGTGACGCTCTTATCCCTGAGTGTTAAGGACTGTTATGGTGATGGAAGGAGGTGGACAGCCTCGCCATGGCCCGGGGGTCCGCCGGGCTTCTTGCCACTCGTCAATGCATGTAATTAGCGAGGAGCTGATGCTGGTGCAAGCGTTGAGCAGGAGTCGTCGGGTGTACAGCTTCGGGTAATTGGTTGGTTGGCGACGTGCGTCAACTGCGGCACCACTGGGCCGGGCTAGTCCCCGGGGACGTCCTTATCGGCCAGTAACGTGCGCTCTGATTGGTCCATCCGCTCTCCCGAGGACCACTCATATTGATCTTCTGGGAGCCGACATGTTCACCTGGGACCCCTCATGGTTGCCTAACACAAATTGAAACTAAACACAACAGGGAACCCCAAGGGACATTCCCGATGTCGAACTTCAGGACACCAACCTGTGGTGTTAGGAGGATGTACATATGCTACTGAAAAACTGAGTTAATTAATCAAGAAAGAGGCTGAGTGGTCAGTATTGGCGCGCCCGCCGAGGACGTAAGCTCCAGGGAGTCGCGGCCTGGGCCTCTAGAGACCCGCAGCTTCGTTAAATTTAATCCTATGTTTTCAGCGCCTTGCCGTGTGGTTGGGCTCCTCCAGCCTTGCAGCCCGGCACTACACGCCCCACTAACCCTCGCTCCACTACCTTCTCCTGCACAAGAAAACCCTCGCCAGGAAACAGAGCCAATAACAAAATTAATACGGTATCCCCGGAGCGTCGGACGGTGTTAAAGGTGAAGTGTTATTTACTGAGAATCAGAGCCTCCCCTGAGACGCCAAATTCAACAGCTCCGCCGGTCCCGAGGCGGTGTTCAGCCCTTGCCACCGCCACTTCCTGACGTGGAATGCAAAATTCTTTAAAGTCGAAGCGTTACGCAATCCATGATCAAAACTGATGGCTGTAAACTGAGGAGTTTTGTCGCAGGGACTAGGAGAGTGTGTCATGCATATGTGAGGTGAGGGATTTGTGCTGCTCACACAGATGTGCAGTCTTAGTATTATTGGGTTTTGAAAAAAGTTAACGTTCAGAAGTTCCAGATTTTCTCAAAGTAAAAAAAAGTATTTGTGTTTGGTGTTCTCTCTCTCTCTCTCTCTCTCTCTCTCTCTCTCGTGACTTCCATCTCCATTCTCACCCGTCACCCAACTCTCCGTCCCGTTACTGTCCTCCATCACACTTGCCAGTCCAAGCTTTCCTTTTCACGTTTTGCTGTTCTTCCCACCTGTCTCCACCCCAACCCTTTCTCATAATCTCCGGCCTGTCACCATCACCCGTCATCCCCCGTCCGTCACCATTACCTGTCTCCCCATGCCTTGACCATCACCCATCACCTGTCACCTTTTACCATCACCAGTCACCGTCACCCATCAATCCTACTCGTCACCATCGCCCGTCACCCCCACCCGTCACCATCGCCCGTCACCCCCACCCATCACCATCATCCGCCTCTTACTATCATTGTCACCCTTCAGCCCAACCTATCACCTTCACTAATCACCATCATCTAGCCAACACCATTACCCATCACCCCAACTCATCATCATTGATTACCATCACCCATTATCCCCACCCGTCTTTATCATTCGTCACCTCCCACCTGTTACCATCATCCATCATCCCCCACCTGTTACATCGTTCGTTACCCCAGCCGTCACCATCATCCGTCACCATCATCCGTCACCCCAACCCACGAACTTCAACCGTCACCATTACCATTTACCATCACCCGTCACTTCTCGCCCGTCACCCTCTCGAGAAGCGCGCCACCGTCTCAACAAGCAACATCTGTCACCTTAATTATTCAACCAGCTCGTTACGTTTGTCCATCACACGAGATGTAGTCCGTGTGTGTTGTGTGGGGATGGTGACCTGGCCACTGTCGTGATGTTGCATGTGCTGATGGTAGGTGATTGTGACAATGATGATGAATATGGTGACGTTAGTGATGGTAGTGATAGTGAAAAGCTTGATAATGGCGATTATATTGATGGTAGTGATGATGATGATTATGGTTATAGTGCAGATTATGGTGTTCGTTGAGTTCGCAGTAGTGTAAATGGTGATAGTGCCACAGATGGTGATGGTTAGTGATGGTGATGGTGTTAACCGATGGTAATGGTAATTATGATTGGTAACAGCGGTGATGATGATGGTCATACAGATGGTGATGTTGTTAATGATAGTGGTACTAATGTTGGTTTTGGTAGTGATGGTAGTGGATGATGATGGGGGCTGACAGTTTTAATGATGGTATCGGAACTGTTGTAAGAGATGGTGATAGTAATGGTGTAAGTGATTGTGTTTTTGGAGCCGATTACTATGGTTATGAATAGTGATGGTGATAGTAATGGTGGTAGCAGTGATGTTGTCTTGGTGATTATGGTGACAATGGCGAGACTGATGGTGCTAGTAATGGTATGAGAGGTAGCGATGAGGATGGTCGTGAGTTTACGCTGGTTTTCATGATGGTTTTGTGGTGACGATGCTGATAATATGTTAGTAATGGTACTAGTGGTGGTGATGATATTGATAGTGATGATGATCCGACGATGGTGTCAAGGATGGTGATAATGATCACAGTGTTGAGTCAAGTGAAGGCTGGTGCTAAAGGATAGTGACAGTATTGCTCAAAATAATGGTGTTTAAGGATGAGAGTGATCATGGCAACGTAGATAACAGCAAAACATGTTGGCGTTACTTAGCCCATGAAATTATACCCTTGGGATTGCCCTCGGGATTAACTTCTGGGATATCCTTGGGATATCCCTGGCATTACCCTGAAAATAACCCTTTGTGTTAATCTGGTTTAGTGCCACCTTTGGGATTACCTCCATAGGGTTGCCCTTGGGATTATTTGTGGTGTTGCCCTTGGGATTACCCTTGATGTTATCTTTATGATCATCCTTTGGAATTACACCCGATATTGCCCTTTGGATTACCTTATTTTTTACCTTTGCGATTATCCTTTGGAATTACATCTAGTATCGCCCGCGGGGTTACACTTGGTGTTACCCCTGGGATTACCCTCTTTATGTTACCATTGGGATTACCCTCGATGCTACCTTTGGAAGCAACCTTGGTGCTACCCTTGGGATTACACTTTGTGTTTCTCTTGTGATTACCCTTTGTGTTGCCCTTGGGATTACCCTCGGTGCTATACCCATAGGATTACCCTTGTGGTTTACCTTGGAGACAGTCAGGCCTTTGCTCTGAGTAAATACGTATCGTAAGACTGCCGTTCTCGCCTGGTCACACGGAACACGAGTCGTGAATGAAAAAGAAATCTGCTCCCCACTCACTCTACGCGCACCTCACTCTCTGTAGGTCTGTTTACCTCTCTTGGGCAAACAAAACGTCCGTGTTTGTTGGTAACTGTTGTAGTTTGTTTGACAGCGTCTTAATATATATATATATATATATATATATATATATATATATATATATATATATATATATATATATTATTCCTGGGGTTAGGGGATTAAGAATACTTCCCACGTATTCCCTGCGTGTCGTAGAAGGCGACTAAAAGGGAAGGGAGCGGGGGGCTGGAAATCCTCCCCTCTCGTCTTTTTTTTTTAATTTTCCAAAAGAAGGAACAGAGGGGGCCAGGTGAGGATATTCCAAAAAAGGCCCAGTCCTCTGTTCTTTACGCTACCTCGCTAACGCGGGAAATGGCGAATAGTTTAAAAGAAAGAATATATATATATATATATATATATATATATATATATATATATATATATATATATATATATATATATAAGAGAGAGAGAGAGAGAGAGAGAGAGAGAGAGAGAGAGAGAGAGAGAGAGAGAGAGAGAGAGAGATTCGCAACTGTTGTTTTTGTTCTTAGAAGGGTTGTAGTGACGTCACAGATTAACAAGATATAAGTGCACGTTATTATAGACGTTATGGGAAAGGTCGACTGATCATTTGTTTGCATAATAAAAGCACAAGACTCTGACCACTACGGCCCGGGGCTTTAAAGCTGAATGTATCTATAGTCACGCAGGCCACACAAAGTTTGTTTTTTTCCTTCATTAAACCAGCAAAATCCTGAATGGGCAAAGGTTAGCATTTACGCCACTCTGCCATGCAAACCCTCGCTCTCTAATATTTACTTTTGCCTTCAGTTGATATTATTTTCACGAGTTTTACATTGTTGAAGGATCTGCCGTTCAGGGTGAGCTGGTGTTGTCGTCCAGGTTAGTCCCCTCATCACGACGGTCCGAACCTTGCGTGTGTTGGCTCAGCCTTTAAACTTGACCCTTAAGGCTGGGCCATCATACGCAAGGATCGTACCGCTGTGCTTTAATCGTACCGTTGTGCTTCATGGGTCGCACCGTTACTCCTCACGGGTCGTACCATTGTGTTCAAGAGTCGTACCATTGTGCTCGTTGAGTTATACTCCCCTGACTCTCCCAGTTTCATTGATAAGCCATTGAGGAATATTTGCTTTTGCGTCCGTCCCTTCGGCCAAGAACTCGTCTCCTCAGGATCCTTAGGTTTCTAGAAGACGCCTCCCGCGGGGCGACGCGGGTGTGGGTGTAAGTGGTGGTGGTCATGCTGCTGTGGACAGACAGGTTGTGTGGGCGTGGGCGTGAAGGAGGGTCGCACAAATGTTCTGTATAGTAATACAGACACACGCACACGTGTATGTATACCAGTCCACACACACGCACACACACACGCACACACACACATACACACACACACACACACACACACACACACACAGTCTTCACATTTCCGGCGGGCGGCTCTTGTCATAACGTGGAATCGATGGTCCGGCAAGTGTCCAAGACGGTGGTGTCCCGGGTAGCGGGGTCGGGGCCAGCGGAAGGTGTCAGTAACGGGGTGTCGCGCGCGGACGGGCGGGGTTGGTGATTGGTCGCCGGTCTCTGAGGGGGCCTCGTCGCTGCTGCCGGTTAAGACGACTCCTACACCCAGGGCATCGACACCTGGGAACACCCAGGAGCAACAGTCACTCCGTCAGGCCATTACTGAGACGCAGAAGGCGCCGGCAAGTATGCCAAAGTCGCGGCGAATTTGGGCGAGGGAGGTGTGTTCACGGCGAGGATTCTTGAAGTCATCCTGCACTTTGGCCTAATGTCTCGGAGGGCCCCTATTGATCCACAGGGAACGAGAGGGGCGTCAGGGGAGCTCTCGCCCCCTCGAGGCTGCCACGGTCCCCCTCCGCGGCCGTTACCTCCCCCCTCCCCTCCCCCCCCCGCTCCCCCTCTTCTCCGTAGCCTCCCCCGCCACCGCCAATCTTGGAGGCCGTAAACACAGGAGGCACCACCACCCTCCACCGCCTCGCACACACTTCCACTCGGATTTGTTGGTGCAGCTTTATGCCTCAGTGGGTTCACCTTCTTTATAGTTATTCCTGCAGGATTATCGGGGTCTTTCCAGCCCACACGACACCAGCAGGCCAGACTGCTGGGATACATAAATTCATTTCATCCGTACAAACTGTATTTCAAGGCAAAATACCTTACATGTTTATTACTTAAAATCAGACACAAATGAGCTCACAAACATTCGCTTACAATTAAATTAACCCATTGAACACGACGATTTGTCCGTAAAACATGACGATACGACCCTTGAACTCGAGGGTCAGACTCTTGAACACGACGATACGACCCTTGAACACGACCATTGGTCCCTTGAACACGAGGGTAAGACCCTTGAACACGACGATACGACCCTTGAACACGACCATTGGTCCCTTGAACACGAGGGTAAGACCCTTGAACACGACGATACGATCCTTGAACACGACCATTGGTCCCTTGAACACGAGGGTAAGACCCTTGAACACGACGATACGACCCTTGAACACGACCATTGGTCCCTTGAACACGAGGGTAAGACCCTTGAACACGACGATACGAT
This sequence comes from Panulirus ornatus, assembly GCF_036320965.1. Lineage (NCBI taxonomy): Eukaryota > Metazoa > Arthropoda > Malacostraca > Decapoda > Palinuridae > Panulirus > Panulirus ornatus. The sequence goes on along the minus strand of NC_092244.1, from coordinate 24,640,263 downwards.
CTTTCAGCATGGCGACATGACCCTTGAACATAATGATAAGGCCCTTGACCACGACACTATTTGACCCAAGTCTATGATGGCCTGTGTACGTTGACCTGATTTTAGGAAGGTGAGGTCATTATACCCGAGAGTCGTACCATCGTACTTAAGGGTCGTACCATCGTACTCGAAGGTCGTCATATACAAGTCTTTCTTCATCAAATGACAGAGTAACTCGTATTTACATCGGCGTGAAGGAGGGTCGCACACATGTTCAGTGTAGTAATACAGACACACACACACGTTGACGTGCCACAGCTGATGATGATATCTGGGGTCGGACTAAGCAACACCTGAGATTCCATGTCTGGAAAACATTGAGAATAAGAGTTGATCTTTCCTTCCACCTCAAAAGTAATGCTTGGCTGACTTAAAAAGTTCTTAGATATTGAGCGTCATGCCAGTGTAGCACGGAGCTGACATACATGAGAAATATTGCGGTAGTTAACCCACGCACCGTTGTACAATCCTTAGTGATTTAGTGCCTTCATGAATGTCTTCACACGTACCAACAAAGTTCGCTACCTGATTACATACTATATATATATATATATATATATATATATATATATATATATATTTATTTATTTTTCTTTGTCGCTGTCTCCCGCGTTAGCGAGGTAGCGCAAGGAAACAGACGAAAGAATGGCCCAACCCGCCCACATACACACGTCCACACACGCAAATATACATACCTATGCATCTCATTGTACACATATATATACACACACAGACATATACATATATACACATGTACATAATTCATACTGTCTGCCTTTATTTGTTCCCATCGCCACCTCGCCACACATGGAATAACAACCCCTTCCCCCCTCATGTGTGCGAGGTAGCGCTAGGAAAAGACACCAAAGGCCCCATTCGTTCACACTCAGTCTCTAGCTGTCATGTAATAATGCACCCAAACCACAGCTCCCTTGCCACATCCAGGCCCCACACAACTTTCCATGGTTTACCCCAGACGATTCACATGCCCTGGTTCAATCCATTGACAGCACGTTGACCCCGGTATACCACATCGTTCCAATTCACTCTATTCCTTGCACGCCTTTCACCTTCCTGCATGTTCAGGCCCCGATCACTCAAAATCTTTTTCACTCCAACTTTCCACCTCCAATTTGGTCTCCCACTTCTCCTCGTTCCCTCCACCTCTGACACATATAATCTCTTGGTCAATCTTTCCTCACTCATTCTCTCCATGTGGCCAAACCATTTCAAAACACCTTCTTCTGCTCTCTCAACCACACTCTTTTTATTTCCACACATCTCTCTTACCCTTACATTACTTACTCGATCAAACCACCTCACACCACATGTTGTCCTCAAACATCTCATTTCCAGCACATCCATCCTCCTGCGCACAACTCTATCCATAGTCCACGCCTCGCAACCATACAACATTGTTGGAACCACTATTCCTTCAAACATACCCATTTTTGCTTTCCGAGATAATGTTCTCGACTTCCACACATTCTTCAAGGCTCCCAGGATTTTCGCCCCCTCCCCCACCCTATGATCTACTTCCGCTTCCATGGTTCCATCCGCTGCCAGATCCATTCCCAGATATCTAAAACACTTCACTTCCTCCAGTTTTTCTCCATTCAAACTCACCTCCCAATTGACTTGACCCTCAACCCTACTGTACCTAATAACCTTGCTCTTATTCACATTTACTCTTAACTTTCTTCTTTCACACACTTTACCAAACTCAGTCACCAGCTTCTGCAGTTTCTCACATGAATCAGCTACCAGCGCTGTATCATCAGCGAACAACAACTGACTCACTTCCCAAGCTCTCTCATCCCCAACAGACTTCATACTTGCCCCTCTTTCCAAAACTCTTGCATTCACCTCCCTAACAACCCCATTCATAAACAAATTAAACAACCATGGAGACATCACACACCCGTGCCGCAAACCTACATTCACTGAGAACCAATCACTTTCCTCTCTTCCTACACGTACACATGCCTTACATCCTCGATAAAAACTTTTTACTGCTTCTAACAACTTGCCTCCCACACCATATATTCTTAATACCTTCCACAGAGCATCTCTATCAACTTTATCATATGCCGTCTCCAGATCCATAAATGCTACATACAAATCCATTTGCTTTTCTATGTATTTCTCACATACATTCTTCAAAGCAAACACCTGATCCACACATCCTCTACCACTTCTGAAACCACACTGCTCTTCCCCAATATGATGCTCTGTACATGCCTTCACCCTCTCAATCAATACCCTCCCATATAATTTACCAGGAATACTCAACAAACTTATACCTCTGTAATTTGAGCACTCACTCTTATATATATTATATATATATATTATCCCTGGGGATAGGGGAGAAAGAATACTTCTCACGTATTCCCTGCGTGTCGTAGAAGGCGACTAAAAGGGGAGGGAGCGGGGGGGCTGGAAATCTTCCCCTCTCTTTTTTTTTTTTCTATTTTCCAAAACAAGGAACAGAGAAGGGGGCCAGGTGAGGATATTCCCTCCAAGGCCCAGTCATCTGTTCTTAACGCTACCTCGCTAACGCGGGAAATGGCGAATAGTTTGAAAGAAAGAAAATATATATATATATATATATATATATATATATATATATATATATATATATATATATATATATATATATATATATATATATATATATTTATATATATATTTTTTTTTTTTTTTTTTTTTTGCTTTGTCGCTGTCTCCCGCGTTTGCGAGGTAGCGCAAGGAAACAGATGAAAGAAATGGCCCAACCCACCCCCATACACATGTATATACATACACGTCCACACACGCAAATATACATACCTACACAGCTTTCCATGGTTTACCCCAGACGCTTCACATGCCCTGATTCAATCCACTGACAGCACGTCAACCCATGTATACCACATCGATCCAGTTCACTCTATTCCTTGCCCGCCTTTCACCCTCCTGCATGTTGAGGCCCCGATCACTCAAAATCTTTTTCACTCCATCTTTCCACCTCCAATTTGGTCTCCCACTTCTCCTCGTTCCCTCCACCTCCGACACATATATCCTCTTGGTCAATCTTTCCTCACTCATTCTCTCCATGTGCCCAAACCATTTCAAAACACCCTCTTCTGCTCTCTCAACCACGCTCTTTTTATTTCCACACATCTCTCTTACCCTTACATTACTTACTTGATCAAACCACCTCACACCACACATTGTCCTCAAACATCTCGTTTCCAGCACATCCACCCTCCTGCGCACAACTCTATCCATAGCCCACGCCTCGCAACCATACAACATTGTTGGAACCACTATTCCTTCAAACATACCCATTTTTGCTTTCCGAGATAATGTTCTCGACTTCCACACATTCTTCAAGGCTCCCAGAATTTTCGCCCCCTCCCCTACCCTATGATTCACTTCCGCTTCCATGGTTCCATCCGCTGCCAGATCCACTCCCATATATCTAAAACACATTACTTCCTCCAGTTTTTCTCCATTCAAACTTACCTCCCAACTGACTTGACCCTCAACCCTACTGTACCTAATAACCTTGCTCTTATTTACATTTACACACACACACACACATATATATATATATATATATATATATATATATATATATATATATATATATATATATATATATATATATATTATCCCTGGGGATAGGGGAGAAAGAATACTTCCCACGTATTCCCTGCGTGTCGTAGAAGGCGACTAAAAGGGGAGGGAGCGGGTGGCTGGAAATCCTCCCCTCTCGTTTTTTTTTTTTTTATTTCTAAAAGAAGGAACAGGGAGAGGGGCCAGGTGAGGATGTTCCCTCAATGGCCCCGTCCTCTGTTCTTAACGCTACCTCGCTAACGCGGGAAATGGCGAATAGTTTAAAAAAAAGAAAAAAAAAAAATATATATATATATATATATATATATATATATATATATATATATATATATATATATATATATTTTTTTTTTTTTTTTTTTTTATTTTTTTATTATACTTTGTCGCTGTCTCCCGCGTTTGCGAGGTAGCGCAAGGAAACAGACGAAAGAAATGGCCCAACCCCCCCCCCATACACATGTATATACATACGTCCACACACGCAAATATACATACCTACACAGCTTTCCATGGTTTACCCCAGACGCTTCACATGCCTTGATTCAATCCACTGACAGCACGTCAACCCCGGTATACCACATCGCTCCAATTCACTCTATTCCTTGCCCTCCTTTCACCCTCCTGCATGTTCAGGCCCCGATCACACAAAATCTTTTTCACTCCATCTTTCCACCTCCAATTTGGTCTCCCTCTTTTCCTCGTTCCCTCCACCTCCGACACATATATCCTCTTGGTCAATCTTTCCTCACTCATTCTCTCCATGTGCCCAAACCACTTCAAAACACCCTCTTCTGCTCTCTCAACCACGCTCTTTTTATTTCCACACATCTCTCTTACCCTTACGTTACTCACTCGATCAAACCGCCTCACACCACACATTGTCCTGAAACATCTCATTTCCAGCACATCCATCCTCCTGCGCACAACTCTATCCATAGCCCGCGCCTCGCAACCATACAACATTGTTGGAACCACTATTCCTTCAAACATACCTATTTTTGCTTTCCGAGATAATGTTCTCGACTTCCACACATTCTTCAAGGCCCCCAGAATTTTCGCCCCCTCCCCCACCCTATGATCCACTTCCGCTTCCATGGTTCCATCCGCTGCCAGATCCACTCCCAGATATCTAAAACACTTCACTTCCTCCAGTTTTTCTCCATTCAAACTCACCTCCCAATTGACTTGACCCTCAACCCTACTGTACCTAATAACATTGCTCTTATTCACATTTACTCTTAACTTTCTTCTTCCACACACTTTACCAAACTCAGTCACCAGCTTCTGCAGTTTCTCACATGAATCAGCCACCAGCGCTGTATCATCAGCGAACAACAACTGACTCACTTCCCAAGCTCTCTCATCCCCAACAGACTTCATACTTGCCCCTCTTTCCAAAACTCTTGCATTTACCTCCCTAACAACCCCATCCATAAACAAATTAAACAACCATGGAGACATCACACACCCCTGCCGCAAACCTACATTCACTGAGAACCAATCACTTTCCTCTCTTCCTACACGTACACATGCCTTACATACTCGATAAAAACTTTTCACTGCTTCTAACAACTTTCCTCCCACACCACATATTCTTAATACCTTCCACAGAGCATCTCTATCAACTCTATCATATGCCTTCTCCAGATCCATAAATGCTACATACAAATCCATTTATATATATGTATGTATATTATCCCTGGGGATAGGGGATTAAGAATACTTCCCACGTATTCCCTGCGTGTCGTATAAGGCGACTAAAAGGGGAGGGAGCGGGGGGCTGGAAATCCTCCCCTCTCGTTTTTTTTTTAATTTTCCAAAAGAAGGAACAGAGGGGGCCAGGTGAGGATATTCCAAAATGGGCCCAGTCCTCTGTTCTTAACGCTACCTCGCTAACGCGGGAAATGGCGAATAGTTTAAGAAAAAAAAAGAAAAAAGAACATATATATATATATATATATATATATATATATATATATATATATATATATATATATATATATATATATATATATATATATTTTGTCCTCAAAGAGAAGAGAGGGGCATTTGGACGATTTTTGCAGGGAAAAAATGCAATTGAGTGGGAGATGTATAAAAGAAAGAGACAGGAGGTCAAGAGAAAGGTGAAGATGTGAAAAAGACGGCAAATGAGAGTTGGGGTGAGAGAGTATCATTAAATTTTAGTGAGAATAAAAAGATGTTCTGGAAGGAGGTAAAGAAAGTGCGTAAGATAAGGGAGCAAATGGGAACTTCAGTGAAGGGCGCAAATGGGGAGGTGATAACAAGTTGTGGTGATGTGAGAAGGAGATGGAGTGAGTATTTTGAAGGTTTGTTGAATGTGTTTGATGATAGAGTGGCAGATATAGGGTGTTTTGGTCGAGGTGGTGTGCAAAGTGAGAGGGTTAGGGTAAATGATTTGGTAAACAGAGAAGAGGTAGTAAAAGCTTTGCGGAAGATGAAAGCCGGCAAGGCAGCAGGTTTGGATGGTATTGCAGTGGAATTTATTAAAAAAGGGAGTGACTGTATTATTGACTGGTTGGTAAGGTTATTTAATGTATGTATGACTCATGGCTTTGAAGAATATGTGGAAGTCGAGAACATTATCTCGGAAAGCAAAAATGGGTATGTTTGAAGGAATAGTGGTTCCAACAATGTTGTATGGTGGCGAGGCGTGGGCTATGGATAGAGTTGTGCGCAGGAGGATGGATGTGCTGGAAATGAGATGTTTGAGGACAATGTGTGGTGTGAGGTGGTTTGATCGAGTAAGTAACGTAAGGATAAGAGAGATGTGTGGAAATAAAAAGAGCGTGGTTGAGAGAGCAGAAGAGGGTGTTTTGAAATGGTTCGGGCACATGGAGAGAATGAGTGAGGAAAGATTGACCAAGAGAATATATGTGTCGGAGGTGGAGGGAACGAGGAGAAGAGGGAGACCAAATTGGAGGTGGAAAGATGGAGTGAAAAAGATTTTGTGTGATCGGGGCCTGAACATGCAGGAGGGTGAAAGGAGGGCAAGGAATAGAGTGAATTGGAGCGATGTGGTATACCGGGGTTGACATGCTGTCAGTGGATTGAATCAAGGCATGTAAAGCGTCTGGGGTAAACCATGGAAAGCTGTGTAGGTATGTATATTTGCGTGTGTGGACGTATGTATATACATGTGTATGGGGGTGGGTTGGGCCATTTCTTTCGTCTGTTTCCTTGCGCTACCTCGCAAACGCGGGAGACAGCGACAAAGCAAAAAAAAAAAAAAAAAAAATGACTCATGGTGAGGTGCCTCAGGATTGGCGGAATGCGTGCATAGTGCCATTGTACAAAGGCAAAGGGGATAAGAGTGAGTTCTCAAATTACAGAGGTATAAGTTTGTTGAGTATTCCTGGTAAATTATATGGGAGGGTATTGATTGAGAGGGTGAAGGCATGTACAGAGCATCAGATTGGGGAAGAGCAGTGTGGTTTCAGAAGTGGTAGAGGATATGTGGATCAGGTGTTTGCTTTGAAGAGTGTATGTGAGAAATACTTAGAAAAGCAAACGGATTTGTATGTAGCATTTATGGATCTGGAGAAGGCATATGATAGAGTTGATAGAGATGCTCTGTGGAAGGTATTAAGAATATATGGTGTGGGAGGCAAGTTGTTAGAAGCAGTGAAAAGTTTTTATCGAGGATGTAAGGCATGTGTACGTGTAGGAAGAGAGGAAAGTGATTGGTTCTCAGTGAATTTAGGTTTGCGGCAGGGGTTGTGATGTCTCCATGGTTGTTTAATTTGTTTATGGATGGGGTTGTTAGGGAGGTGAATGCAAGAGTTTTGGAAAGAGGGGCAAGAATGAAGTCTGTTGGGGATGAGAGAGCTTGGGAAGTGAGTCAGTTGTTGTTCGCTGATGATACAGCGCTGGTGGCTGATTCATGTTAGAAACTGCAGAAGCTGGTGACTGAGTTTGGTAAAGTGTGTGAAAGAAGTCAGTTAAGAGTAAATGTGAAAAAGAGCAAGGTTATTAGGTACAGTAGGGTTGAGGGTCAAGTGAATTGGGAGGTAAGTTTGAATGGAGAAAAACTGGAGGAAGTAAAGTGTTTTAGATATCTGGGAGTGGATCTGGCAGCGGATGGAACCATGGAAGCGGAAGTGGATCATAGGGTGGGGGAGGGGGCGAAAATCCTGGGGGCCTTGAAGAATGTGTGGAAGTCGAGAACATTATCTCGGAAAGCAAAAATGTGTATGTTTGAAGGAATAGTGGTTCCAACAATGTTGTATGGTTGCGAGGCGTGGGCTATGGATAGAGTTGTGCGCAGGAGGATGGATGTGCTGGAAATGAGATGTTTGAGGACAATGTGTGGTGTGAGGTGGTTTGATCGAGTAAGTAACGTTAGGGTAAGAGAGATGTGTGGAAATAAAAAGAGCGTTGTTGAGAGAGCAGAAGAGGGTGTTTTCAAATGGTTTGGGCACATGGAGAGAATGAGTGAGGAAAGATTGACCAAGAGGATATATGTGTCGGAGGTGGAGGGAACGAGGAGAAGTGGGATACCAAATTGGAGGGGGAAAGATGGAGTGAAAAAGACTTTGTGTGATCGGGGCCTGAACATGAAGGAGGGTGAAAGGAGGGCAAGGAATAGAGTGAATTAGATCGATGTGGTATACCGGGGTTAACGTGCTGTCAGTGGATTGAATCAGGGCATGTGAAGCGTCTGGGGTAAACCATGGAAAGTTGTGTGGGGCATGGATGTGGAAGGGAACTGTAGTTTCGGGCATTATTGCATGACATCTGGAGACTGAGTGTGAACGAATTGGGCCTTTGTTATCTTTTCCTAGCGCTACCTCGCACACATGTGGGGAAGGGGGATGGTATTCCATGTGTGGCGAGGTGGCGATGGGAATGAATAAAGGCAGGCAGTGTGAATTGTGTGCATGGGTATATATGTATGTGTCTGTGTGTGTATATATATGTGTATATTGAGATGTATGGGTGTGTAGGTTTGCGCGTGTGGACGTGTGTGTATATACATGTGTATGGGGGTGGGTTGGGCCATTTCTTTCTTCTGTTTCCTTGCGCTACCTCGCAATTGCGGGAGACAGCGACAAAGGAAAATAATGATAATAATGTATATATATATATATATATTTTTTTTTTTTTTTTTTGCTTTGTCGCTGTCTCCCGCGTTTGCGAGGTAGCGCAAGGAAACAGACGAAAGAAATGGCCCAACCCACCCCCATACACATGTATATACATACGTCCACACACGCAAATATACATATCTACACAGCTTTCCATGGTTTACCCCAGACGCTTTACATGCCTTGATTCAAGCCATTGACAGCACGTCAACCTCGGTATACCACATCGCTCCAATTCACTCTATTCCTTGCCCTCCTTTCACCCTCCTGCATGTTCAGGCCCCGATCACACAAAATCTTTTTCACTCCATCTTTCCACCTCCAATTTGGTCTCCCTCTTCTCCTCGTTCCCTCCACCTCCGACACATATATCCTCTTGGTCAATCTTTCCTCACTCATTCTCTCCATGTGACCAAACCATTTCAAAACACCCTCTTCTGCTCTCTCAACCACGCTCTTTTTATTTCCAAACATCTCTCTTACCCTTACGTTACTTACTCGATCAAACCACCTCACACCACACATTGTCCTCAAACATCTTATTTCCAGCACATCCATCCTCCTGCGCACAACTCTATCCATAGTCTACGCCTCGCAACCATACAACGTTGTTGGAACCACTATTCCTTCAAACATACCCATTTTTGCTTTCCGAGATAATGTTCTCGACTTCCACACATTCTTCAAGGCTCCCAGAATTTCCGCCCCCTCCCTTCCCTATGATCCACTTCCGCTTCCATGTTTCCATCCGCTGCCAGATCCACTCCCAGATATCTAAAACACTTCACTTCCTCCAGTTTTTCTCCATTCAAACTCACCTCCCAATTGACTTGACCCTCAACCCTACTGTACCTAATAACCTTGCTCTTATTCACATTTACTCTTAACTTTCTTCTTTCACACACTTTACCAAACTCAGTCACCAGCTTCTGCAGTTTCTCACATGAATCAGCCACCAGCGCTGTATCATCAGCGAACAACAACTGACTCACTTCCCAAGCTCTCTCATCCCCAACAGACTTCATCCTTGCCCCTCTTTCCAAAACTCTTGCATTCACCTCCCTAAGAACCCCATACATAAACAAATTAAACAACCATGGAGACATCACACACCCGTGCCGCAAACCTACATTCACTGAGAACCAATCACTTTCCTCTCTTCCTACACGTACACATGCCTTACATCCTCGATAAAAACTTTTCACTGCTTCTAACAACTTGCCTCCCACACCATATATTCTTAATACCTTTCACAGAGCATCTCTATCAACTCTATCATATGCCTTTTCCAGATCCATAAATGCTACATACAAATCCATTTGCTTTTCTAAGTATTTCTCACATACATTCTTCAAAGCAAAGAGAGAGAGAGAGAGAGAGAGAGAGAGAGAGAGAGAGAGAGAGAGAGAGAGAGAGAGTTGATGATAACAGTTTGTATATCTTTTCACAACGTATTAGCCATAATCAGAATGACCCCTGTTTCTAAGTTAGAGTAGGACTCATTTGTTGTTTTGCGTCCCTCTTTAGCGCTTCAGAACACTTGCACATAAAAGGTTTTATACAACACTATTTTTTTTTATATTATTTTTCAAGTAAGCAGTGTTAGAGCAAGAGGATAGGCAGTATGACATGATCTTCCATATTTGAAAGCTAGACAGACCAGCTAAGACATTTGCCCAACCGTCTGGAACTGAATAGGAATATAGAACACGAGTTATTTTTTATATCATTTATCTTATTTTATAAGCGTATTTTCAGTCTGCTTTCCTCAGACAGAATGACTGTGTAGAATGATTTATTAATACGTATGATTAACTCAGACACAGTATTTGTGTATATTTAGCTGCTGTACAGGAAAGATTTTCAAGAGGTTGTAGGTGCTCAGAGTTCCAGTATTTTGTTGCCTTGTCAAGACCGTAACTTCCAAAGTATCAAATTTAATGCAACTTGAGAGAAAGATTTAGCTATCTGGGATATATTTCCCTTGTGCAGCGGTTAGCGTTGCTGACCATGAGGCATTCAGGGGCCGCCCGGGATCGAGCCCACGGTCAATAAATTGGGTACGTGGCGTAGGCTAGGACACACACACACACACACACACACACACACACACACACACACATATATATATATATATATATATATATATATATATATATATATATATATATATATATATATATATATTTTTTTTTTTTTTTTTTTTTTTTTTTTTTTATACTTTGTCGCTGTCTCCCGCATTAGCAAGGTAGCGTTAAGAACAGAGGACTGGGCCTCTGAGGGAATATCCTCACCTGGCCCCCTTCTCGGTTCATTCTTTTGGAAAATTAAAAAAAAAAAAAAAAAGAGGGGAGGATTTCCAGCCCCCGCTCCCTCCCCTTTTAGTCGCCGTCTACGACACGCAGGGAATACGTGGGAAGTATTCTTTCTCCCCTATCCCCAGGGATAATATATATATATATATATATATATATATATATATATATATATATATATATATATTATTATTATTATTAATATACTTTGTCGCTGTCTCCCGCGTTAGCGAGGTAGCGCAAGGAAACAGACGAAAGAATGGCCCAACCCACCCGCATACACGTCCTCACACGCACATATACACATCTATATATTTCAGTGTATGCATTTATATACATACACAGACATATACATATATACACACGGACATAGTTCATACTTGCTGCCTTTATTCATCCCGTTGCCGCCCTGCCACACATGAAATGACACCCCTTCCCCCCGCACGCCCGCGAGGTAGCGCTAGGAAAAGACAACAAAGGCCACATTCGTTCACACTCAGTCTCTAGCTGTTATGTATAATGCACCGAAACCACAGCTCCCTTTCCATATCCAGGCCCTTTAAAACTTTCTGTGGTCTACCCCAGACGCTTCACATGCCCTGGTTCAATCCATTGACAACACGTCGACCCTAGTATACCGCATCGTACCAATTCACCCTATTCCTTGCACGCCTTTCACCCTCCTGCATGTTCAGGCCCCGATCGCTCAAAATCTTTTTCACTCCATCCTTCCACTTCCAATTTGGTCTCCCACTTCTCAACGTTCCCTCCACCTCTGACACATATATTCTCTATGTCAATTTTTCCTCACTCATTCTCTCCACGTGGCCAAACCATTTCAATACACCCTCTTCTGCTCTCTCAACCACACATTTTTTTTTATTACCACACATCTCTCTTATCCTTTCATTACTTACTCGATCAAAAAACCTCACACCACATTGTCCTCAAACATCTCATTTCCAATTCATCCACCCTCCGCCGCACAACCCTATAACGCCTCGCAACCATATAACATTGTTGGAACCACCATTCCTTCAAGCATACCCATTTTTGCCTTCCGAGATAATGCTTTCGCCTTCCACACATTCTTCAACGCTCCCAGAACCTTCGCCCCCTCCCTCACCCTGTGACTTACTTCCGCTTCCATGGTTCCATCTGCTGCTAAATCCACTCCCAAATATCTAAAACAATTCACTTCCTCCAGTTTTTCTCCATTCAAACTTACCTCCCAATTGGATTGTCCCTCAACCCTACTGTACCTAATAACCTTGCTCTTATTCACATTTACTCTCAGCTTTCTTCTTTCACACACTTTACCAAACTCATTTACCAGCTCCTGGAGTTTCTTACCTGAATCAGCCACCAGCGTTGTATCATCAGCGAACAACTACTGACTCACTTCCCAATCCCTCTCACTGACAGCAGAATGCATACTTGCCTCACTCTCCAAGACTCTTGCATTCACCTCCCTCACAACCCCATCAATAAACAAATTAAACAACCATGGAGACATCACGCACCCCTGCCGCAAACCGACATTTATCGGGAACCAATCACTTTCCTTTTTTCCTACTCGTTCACATCCCTTACTTGCTCGATAAAAACTTTTCACTGCTTTTATCAGCTTGTCTCCCACACCATATACTCTAAATACCTTCCACAGAGCATCTCTATCAACTCTTATCATATGCCCTCTCCAGATCCATAAATGCTACATACAAATCCATTTGTTTTTCTAAGTATTTCTCACATACATTCTTCAAAGAAAACACCTGATCCACACATCCTCTACCACTTCTGAAACCACACTGCTCTTCCCCAATCTGATGCTCTGTACATGCCTTCACTCTATCAATCAATACCCTCCCATATAATTTCCCAGGAATACTCAACAGACTTATACCTCTTTAATTTGAGCACTCACCTTTATCCCCTTTGCCTTTGTACAATGGCACTATGCATGCATTTCGCCAATCCTCAGGAACTTCACCATGAGCCGTACATACACTGAATATCCTCACCAACCAGTCAACAACAACCCTTTATTAATAAATTCCACAGCAGTACCATCCAAAGCCCGCCGCCTTGCCGGCTTTCATCTTCCGAAAAGCTTTCACTTCCTCTTCTCTGTTTACCAAACCATTTTCCCTTACCATCTCACTTCGCACACCACCTCGACCAAAACACCCTATATCTGCCACTCTATCATCTAACACATTCAAGAAACCTTCAAAATACTCACTCCATATCCTTCTTCTCATCACCACTACTTGTTATTACCTCTCTTGTCTTACGCATTTTATATACCTCCTTCCAAAACATCTTTTTAAAGCTCCATAAAGTTTAATGATACTCTCTCACCTCAACTTTCATTTGCCCTCTTGCATCTTTCGCTTGACCTCTTGCCTCTTTCTTTTATACAGCTCCCAGTCATTTGCACTATTTCCCTGCAAAAACCATCCAAATGCCTCTCTCTTCTCTTTCACTAATAATCTTACTTCTTCATTCCACCACTCACTACCCTCTCTAATCTGTCCACCTTCCACGCTTCTCATGCCATAACCATCTTTTGTGCAAGCAATCACTGCTTCCCTATATACATCCCATTCCTTCCCCACTCCCCTTACGTCCTTTGTTCTCACCTTTTTCCATGCTGCACTCAATCTCTCCTGGTACCTCCTCACACAAGTCTCCTTCCCAAGCTCACTTACTCTCACCACTCTCTTCACCCCAACATTTTCTCTCCTTTTCTGAAAACCTCTACAAATCTCCACCTTCGCCTCTACAAGATAATGATCAGACATCCCTCCAGTTGCACCTCTCAGCACATTAACATCCAAAAGACTCTCTTTAACGCGCCTATCAATTAATACATAATCGAATAACACTCCCTGGCCATCTCTCCTACTTACATACGTATAACAGTTATGTATATCTCTCTCTTTAAACCAGGTATTCCCAATCGCCAGTCCTTTTTCAGCACAAATCTACAAGCTCTTCACCATTTCCATTTACAACACTGAACACCCCATGTACACCAGTTATTCCCTCAACTGCCACATTACTCACTTTTGCATTCAAATCACCCATCACTATAACCCGGTCTCGTGCATCAAAACTGTTAACACACTCATTCAGCTGCTCCCAAAACACTTGCCTCTCATGATCTTCCTTCTCATGCCCAGGTGCATAGGCACCAGTAATCACCCATCTCTCTCCACCCACTTTCAGTTTTACCCATATCAATCTAGAGTTTACTTTCTTACACTCTATCACATACTCCCACATGTTTCCGGAGTAGTGCTACACCTTCCTTTGCGCTTGTCCTCTCACCAACCCCTGACTTTACTCCCAAAACATTCCCAAACCACTCTTCCCGTTTACCCTTGAGCTTCGTTTCACTCAGAGCCAAAACATCCAGGTTCCTTTCCTCAAATATAATGCCTATCTATCCTTTTTATTCATCTTGGTTACATCCACACACATTTAGACACCCCAATCTGAACCTTCGAGGAGGATGAGCAGTCCCGCGTGGCCCCTTCCTCTGTTTCCCCTTTTAGAAAGTTAGAATATAAGTCAATATATTGGGTACATGGCGTAGGCTAGGATACACACACACACACACACACACACACACACACACACACACACACACACACACACACATACACAAATATACATATATATATATATATATATATATATATATATATATATATATATATATATATATATATATATATATATATATATATATATGATGATACAGCGCTGGTGGCTGATTCATGTGAAAAACTGCAGAAGCTGGTGACTGAGTTTGGTAAAGTGTGTGAAAGAAGAAAGTTAAGAGTAAATGTGAATAAGAGCAAGGTTATTAGGTACAGTAGGGTTGAGGGTAAAGTCAATTGGGAGGTGAGTTTGAATGGAGAAAAACTGGAGGAAGTGAAGTGTTTTAGATATCTGGGAGTGGATCTGGCAGCGGATGGAACCATGGAAGCGGAAGTAGATCATAGGGTGGGGGAGGGGGCGAAAATTCTGGGAGCCTTGAAGAATGTGTGGAAGTCGAGAACATTATCTCGGAAAGCAAAAATGGGTATGTTTGAAGGAATAGTGGTTCCAACAATGTTGTATGGTTGCGAGGCGTGGACTATGGATAGAGTTGTGCGCAGGAGGATGGATGTGCTGGAAATGAGATGTTTGAGGACAATGTGTGGTGTGAGGTGGTTTGATCGAGTAAGTAACGTAAGGGTAAGAGAGATGTGTGGAAATAAAAAGAGCGTGGTTGAGAGAGCAGAAGAGGGTGTTTTGAAATGGTTTGGGCACATATATATATATATATATATATATATATATATATATATATATATATATATATATATATATATATATATATATACATATATTTATTTTTTTTCTGCTTTGTCGCTGTCTCCCGCGTTTGCGAGGTAGCGCAAGGAAACAGACGAAAGAAATGGCCCAACCCACCCCCATACACATGTATATACATACGTCCACACACGCAAATATACATACCTACACAGCTTTCCATGGTTTACCCCAGACGCTTCACATGCCCTGATTCAATCCACTGACAGCACGTCAAACCCGGTATACCACATCGATCCAATTCACTCTATTCCTTGCCCTCCTTTCACCCTCCTGCATGTTCAGGCCCCGATCACACAAAATCTTTTTCACTCCATATTTCCACCTCCAATTTGGTCTCCCACTTCTCCTCGTTCCCTCCACCTCCGACACATATATCCTCTTGGTCAATCTTTCCTCACTCATTCTCTCCATGTGCCCAAACCATTTCAAAACACCCTCTTCTGCTCTCTCAACCACGCTCTTTTTATTTCCACACATCTCTCTTACCCTTACGTTACTTACTCGATCAAACCACCTCACACCATACATTGTCCTCAGACATCTCATTTCCAGCACATCCATCCTCCTGCGCACAACTCTATCCATAGCCCACGCCTCGCAACCATACAACATTGTTGGAATCACTATTCCTTCAAACATACCCATTTTAGCTTTCCGAGATAATGTTCTCGACTTGCACACATTCTTCAAGGCTCCCAGAATTTTCGCCCCCTCCCCCACCCTATGATCCACTTCCGCTTCCATGGTTCCATCCGCTGCCAGATCCACTCCCAGATATCTAAAACACTTTACTTCCTCCAGTTTTTCTCCATTCAAACTTACCTCCCAATTGACTTGACCCTCAACCCTACTGTACCTAATAACCTTGCTCTTATTCACATTTACTCTTAACTTTCTTCTTGCACACACTTTACCAAACTCAGTCACCAGCTTCTGCAGTTTCTCACATGAATCAGCCACCAGCGCTGTATCATCAGCGAACAACAACTGACTCACTTCCCAAGCTCTCTCATCCCCAACAGACTTCATACTTGCCCCTCTTTCCAAAACTCTTGCATTCACCTCCCTAACAACCCCATCCATAAACAAATTAAACAACCATGGAGACATCACACACCCCTGCCCGCAAACCTACATTTACTGAGAACCAATCACTCTCCTCTCTTCCTACACGTACACATGCCTTACATCCTCGATAAAAACTTTTCACTGCTTCTAACAACTTGCCTCCCACACCATATATTCTTAATACCTTCCACAGAGCATCTCTATCAACTCTATCATATGCCTTCTCCAGATCCATAAATGCTACATACAAATCCATTTGCTTTTCTAAGTATTTCTCACATGCCATTCTTGAAAGCAAACACCTGATCCACACATCCTCTACCACTTCTGAAACCACACTGCTCTTCCCCAATCTGATGCTCTGCACATGTCTTCACCCTCTAAATCAATACCCTCCCATATAATTTACCAGGAATACTCAACAAACTTATACCTCTGTAATTTGAGCACTCACTCTTATCCCCTTTGCCTTTGTACAATGGCACTATGCACGCATTCCGCCAATCCTCAGGCACCTCACCATGAGTCATACATACATTAAATAACCTTACCAACCAGTCAATAATACAGTCACCCCCTTTTTTAATAAATTCCACTGCAATACAACGAAACCTGCTGCCTTGCCGGCTTTCATCTTATATATATATATATATATATATATATATATATATATATATATATATATATATATATATATATATATATATATATATATGTGGCGAGGTGGCGATGGGAATGAATAAAGGCAGTGTGTGAATTTTGTGCATGTGTATATATGTATGTGTCTGTGTGTGTATATATATGTGTACATTGAGATGTATGGGTATGTATTATTTGCATGTGTGGACGTGTATGTATATACATGTGTATTGGGGGTGGGTTGGGCCATTTCTTTCTTCTGTTTCCCTGCGCTACCTCGCAAACGTGGGAGACAGCGATAAAGCAAAATAGATAAGTAAATATATATATATATATATATATATATATATATATATATATATATATATATATATATATATATATTTTTTTTTTATATTTTGTCGCTGTCTCCCGCGTTTGCGAGGTAGCGCAAGGAAACAGACGAAAGAAATGGCCCAACCCACCCCCATACACATGTATATACATACGTCCACACACGCAAATATACATACCTACACAGCTTTCCATGGTTTACCCCAGACGCTTCACATGCCTTGATTCAATCCACTGACAGCACGTCAACCCCGGTATACCACATCGCTCCAATTCACTCTATTCCTTGCCCTCCTTTCACCCTCCTGCATGTTCAGGCCCCGATCACACAAAATCTTTTCACTCCATCTTTCCACCTCCAATTTGGTCTCCCTCTTCTCCTCGTTCCCTCCACCTCCGACACATATATCCTCTTGGTCAATCTTTCCTCACTCATTCTCTCCATGTGCCCAAACCACTTCAAAACACCCTCTTCTGCTCTCTCAACCACGCTCTTTTTATTTCCACACATCTCTGTTACCCTTACGTTACTCACTCGATCAAACCACCTCACACCACACACTGTCCTCAAACATCTCATTTCCAGCACATCCATCCTCCTGCGCACAACTCTATCCATAGCCCACGCCTCGCAACCATACAACATTGTTGGAACCACTATTCCTTCAAACATACCCATTTTTGCTTTCCGAGATAATGTTCTCGACTTCCACACATTCTTCAAGGCCCCCAGAATTTTCGCCCCCTCCCCCACCCTATGATCCACTTCCGCTTCCATGGTTCCATCCGCTGCCAGATCCACTCCCAGATATCTAAAACACTTCACTTCCTCCAGTTGTTCTCCATTCAAACTCACCTCCCAATTGACTTGACCCTCAACCCTACTGTACCTAATAACCTTGCTCTTATTCACATTTACTCTTAACTTTCTTCTTCCACACACTTTACCAAACTCAGTCACCAGCTTCTGCAGTTTCTCACATGAATCAGCCACCAGCGCTGTATCATCAGCGAACAACAACTGACTCACTTCCCAAGCTCTCTCATCCCCAACAGACTTCATACTTGCCCCTCTTTCCAAAACTCTTGCATTTACCTCCCTAACAACCCCATCCATAAACAAATTAAACAACCATGGAGACATCACACACCCCTGCCGCAAACCTACATTCACTGAGAACCAATCACTTTCCTCTCTTCCTACACGTACACATGCCTTACATCCTCGATAAAAACTTTTACTGCTTCTAACAACTTGCCTCCCACACCATATATTCTTAATACCTTCCACAGAGCATCTCTGTCAACTCTATCATATGCCTTCTCCAGATCCATAAATGCTACATACAAATGCATTTGCTTTTCTAAGTATTTCTCACATACATTCTTCAAAGCAAACACCTGATCCACACATCCTCTACCACTTCTGAAACCACACTGCTCTTCCCCAATCTGATGCTCTGTACATGCCTTCACCCTCTCAATCAATACCCTCCCATATAATTTACCAGGAATACTCAACAAACTTATACCTCTGTAATTTGAGCACTCACTCTTATCCCCTTTGCCTTTGTACAATGGCACTATGCACGCATTCCGCCAATCCTCAGGCACCTCACCATGAGTCATACATACATTAAATAACCTTACCAACCAGTCAACAATACAGTCACCCCCTTTTTTAATAAATTCCACTGCAATACCATCCAAACCTGCTGCCTTGCCGGCTTTCATCTTCCGCAAAGCTTTTACTACCTCTTCTCTGTTTACCAAATCATTTTCCCTAACCCTCTCACTTTGCACACCACCTCGACCAAAACACCCTATATCTGCCACTCTATCATCAAACACATTCAACAAACCTTCAAAATACTCACTCCATCTCCTTCTCACATCACCACTACTTGTTATCACCTCCCCATTTGCGCCCTTCACTGAAGTTCCCATTTGCTCCCTTGTCTTACGCACTTTATTTACCTCCTTCCAGAACATCTTTTTATTCTCCCTAAAATTTAATGATACTCTCTCACCCCAACTCTCATTTGCCCTTTTTTTCACCTCTTGCACCTTTCTCTTGACCTCCTGTCTCTTTCTTTTATACATCTCCCACTCAATTGCATTTTTTCTCTGCAAAAATCGTCCAAATGCCTCTCTCTTCTCTTTCACTAATACTCTTACTTCTTCATCCCACCACTCACTACCCTTTCTAATCAACCCACCTCCCACTCTTCTCATGCCACAAGCATCTTTTGCGCAATCCATCACTGATTCCCTAAATACATCCCGTTCCTCCCACACTCCCCTTACCTCCATTGTTCTCACCTTTTTCCATTCTGTACACAGTCTCTCCTGGTACTTCCTCACACAGGTCTCCTTCCCAAGCTCACTTACTCTCACTACCCTCTTCACCCCAACATTCACTCTTCTTTTCTGAAAACCCATAAAAATCTTCACCTTAGCCTCCACAAGATAATGATCAGACATCCCTCCAGTTGCACCTCTTAGCACATTAACATCCAAAAGTCTCTTTCGCACGCCTGTCAATTAACACGTAATCCAATAACGCTCTCTGGCCATCTCTCCTACTTACATAAGTATACTTATGTATATCTCGCTTTTTAAACCAGGTATTCCCAATCATCAGTCCTTTTTCAGCACATAAAGCTACAAGCTCTTCACCATTTCCATTTACGACACTGAACACCCCATGTATACCAATCATTCCCTCAACTGCCACATTACTCACCTTTGCATTCAAATCACCCATCACTATAACCCGGTCTCGTGCGTCAAAACCACTAACACACTCATTCAGCTGCTCCCAAAACACTTGCCTCTCATGATCTTTCTTCTCATGCCCAGGTGCATATGCACCAATAATCACCCACCTCTCTCCATCAACTTTCAGTTTTACCCATATTAATCGAGAATTTACTTTCTTACATTCTATCACATACTCCCACAACTCCTGTTTCAGGAGTATTGCTACTCCTTCCCTTGCTCTTGTCCTCTCACTAACCCCTGACTTCACTCCCCAGACATTCCCAAACCATATATATATACATATATATATATATATTTTTTTTTTTTTTTTTTTTTTTATACTTTGTCGCTGTCTCCCGCGTTTGCGAGGTAGCGCAGGGAAACAGACGAAAGAAATGGCCCAACCCCCCCCCCCCATACTCATGTACATACACACGTCCACACACGCAAATATACATACCTACACAGCTTTCCATGGTTTACCCCAGACGCTTCACATGCCCTGATTCAATCCACCGACAGCACGTCAACCCCTGTATACCACATCGCTCCAATTCACTCTATTCCTTGCCCTCCTTTCACCCTCCTGCATGTTCAGGCCCCGATCACACAAAATCTTTTTCACTCCATCTTTCCACCTCCAATTTGGTCTCCCCCTTCTCCTCGTTCCCTCCACCTCCGACACATATATCCTCTTGGTCAATCTTTCCTCACTCATTCTCTCCATGTGCCCAAACCACTTCAAAACACCCTCTTCTGCTCTCCCAACCACGCTCTTTTTATTTCCACACATCTCTCTTACCCTTACGTTACTTACTCGATCAAACCACCTCACACCACACATTGTCCTCAAACATCTCATTTCCAGCACATCCATCCTCCTGCGCACATCTCTATCCATAGCCCACGCCTCGCAACCATACAACATTGTTGGAACCACTATTCCTTCAAACATACCCATTTTTGCTTTCCGAGATAATGTTCTCGACTTCCACACATTTTTCAAGGCTCCCAAAATTTTCGCCCCCTCCCCCACCCTATGATCCACTTCCGCTTCCATGGTTCCATCCGCTGACAGATCCACTCCCAGATATCTAAAACACTTCACTTCCTCCAGTTTTTCTCCATTCAAACTCACCTCCCAGTTGACTTGACCCTCACCCCTACTGTACCTAATAACCTTGCTCTTATTCACATTTACTCTTAACTTTCTTCTTCCACACACTTTACCAAACTCAGTCACCAGCTTCTGCAGTTTCTCACATGAATCAGCCACCAGCGCTGTATCATCAGCGAACAACAACTGACTCACTTCCCAAGCTCTCTCATCCCCAACAGACTTCATACTTGCCCCTCTTTCCAGGACTCTTGCATTTACCTCCCTAACAACCCCATCCATAAACAAATTAAACAACCATGGAGACATCACACACCCCTGCCGCAAACCTACATTCACTGAGAACCAAGGCATGTGTACGTGTAGGAAGAGAGGATATATATATATATATATATATATATATATATATATATATATATATATATATATATATATATATATATATGTATATATATTTTTACCAAATGGCGTCCTAGCTTCGTCTCTTCGATGTCTATCAACTGACTGTTATATTTCTATCTTGTGTCTCCCCTGATGATGTGATTATTACACGAAATTTTACTTGGGAACTTTTCGTATTTCAATTTCCCCGTAGACTCATAGGAATATCTTGATCACGCGAAAAATTGTGATCCTTTCTGGGGAGTAAAGTCAGGGGTTAGTGAGAGGACAAGAGCAAGGGAAGGAGTAGCAATACTCCTGAAACAGGAGTTGTTGGAGTATGTGATAGAGTGTAAGAAAGTAAATTCTCGATTAATATGGGTAAAACTGAAAGTTGATGGAGAGAGGTGGGTGATTATTGGTGCATATGCACCTGGGCATGAGAAGAAAGATCAAGAGAGGCAAGTGTTTTGGGAGCAGCTGAATGAGTGTGTTAGTGGTTTTGATGCACGAGACCGGGTTATAGTGATGGGTGATTTGAATGCAAAGGTGAGTAATGTGGCAGTTGAGGGAATAATTGGTATACATGGGGTGTTCAGTGTTGTAAATTGAAATGGCGAAGAGCTTGTAGATTTATGTGCTGAAAAAGGACTGATGATTGGGAATACCTGGTTTAAAAAGCGAGATATACATAAGTATACTTATGTAAGTAGGAGAGATGGCCAGAGAGCGTTATTGGATTACGTGTTAATTGACAGGCGTGCGAAAGAGAGACTTTTGGATGTTAATGTGCTGAGAGGTGCAACTGGAGGGATGTCTGATCATTATCTTGTGGAGGCTAAGGTGAAGATTTGTATGGGTTTTCAGAAAAGAAGAGTGAATGTTGGGGTGAAGAGGGTGGCGAAAGTAAGTGAGCTTGAGAAGGAGACCTGTGTGAGGAAGTACCAGGAGAGACTGAGTACAGAATGGAAAAAGGTGAGAACAATGGAAGCAAGGGGAGTGGGGGAGGAATGGGATGTATTTAGGGAATCAGTGATGGATTGCGCAAAAGATGCTTGTGGCATGAGAAGAGTGGGAGGTGGGTTGATTAGAAAGGGTAGTGAGTGGTGGGATGAAGAAGTAAGAGTATTAGTGAAAGAGAAGAGAGAGGCATTTGGACGATTTTTGCAGGGAAAAAATGCAATTGAGTGGGAGATGTATAAAAGAAAGAGACAGGAGGTCAAGAGAAAGGTGCAAGAGGTGAAAAAAAGGGCAAATGAGAGTTGGGGTGAGAGAGTATCATTAAATTTTAGGGAGAATAAAAAGATGTTCTGGAAGGAGGTAAATAAAGTGCGTAAGACAAGGGAGCAAATGGGAACTTCAGTGAAGGGCGCAAATGGGGAGGTGATAACAAGTAGTGGTGATGTGAGAAGGAGATGGAGTGAGTATTTTGAAGGTTTGTTGAATGTGTTTGATGATAGAGTGGCAGATATAGGGTGTTTTGGTCGAGGTGGTGTGCAAAGTGAGAGGGTTAGGGAAAATGATTTGGTAAACAGAGAAGAGGTAGTAAAAGCTTTGCGGAAAATGAAAGCCGGCAAGGCAGCAGGTTTGGATGGTATTGCAGTGGAATTTATTAAAAAAGGGGGTGACTGTATTGTTGACTGGTTGGTAAGGTTATTTAATGTATGTATGACCCATGGTGAGGTGCCTGAGGATTGGCGGAATTCGTGCATAGTGCCATTGTACAAAGGCAAAGGGGATAAGAGTGAGTGCTCAAATTACAGAGGTATAAGTTTGTTGAGTATTCCTGGTAAATTATATGGGAGGGTATTGATTGAGAGGGTGAAGGCATGTACAGAGCATCAGATTGGGGAAGAGCAGTGTGGTTTCAGAAGTGGTAGAGGATGTGTGGATCAGGTGTTTGCTTTGAAGCATGTATGTGAGAAATACTTAGAAAAGCAAATGGATTTGTATGTAGCATTTATGGATCTGGAGAAGGCATATGATAGAGTTGATAGAGATGCTCAGTGGAAGGTATTAAGAATATATGGTGTGGGAGGAAAGTTGTTAGAAGCAGTGAAAAGTTTTTATCGAGGATGTAAGGCATGTGTACGTGTAGGAAGAGAGGAAAGTGATTGGTTTTCAGTGAATGTAGGTTTGCGGCAGGGGTGTGTGATGTCTCCATGGTTGTTTAATTTGTTTATGGATGGGGTTGTTAGGGAGGTAAATACAAGAGTTTTGGAAAGAGGGGCAAGTATGAAGTCTGTTGGGGATGAGAGAGCTTGGGAAGTGAGTCAGTTGTTGTTCGCTGATGATACAGCGCTGGTGGCTGATTCATGTGAGAAACTGCAGAAGCTGGTGACTGAGTTTGGTAAAGTGTGTGGAAGAAGAAAGTTAAGAGTAAATATGAATAAGAGCAAGGTTATTAGGTACAGTAGGGTTGAGGGTCAAGTCAATTGGGAGGTGAGTTTGAATGGAGAAAAACTGGAGGAAGTGAAGTGTTTTAGATATCTGGGAGTGGATCTGGCAGCGGATGGAACCATGGAAGCAGAAGTGGATCATAGGGTGGGGGAGGGGGCGAAAATTTTGGGAGCCTTGAAGAATGTGTGGAAGTCGAGAACATTATCTCGGAAAGCAAAAATGGGTATGTTTGAAGGAATAGTGGTTCCAACAATGTTGTATGGTTGCGAGGCGTGGGCTATGGATAGAGTTGTGCGCAGGAGGATGGATGTGCTGGAAATGAGATGTTTGAGGACAATGTGTGGTGTGAGGTGGTTTGATCGAGTAAGTAACGTAAGGGTAAGAGAGATGTGTGGAAATAAAAAGAGAGTGGTTGAGAGAGCAGAAGAGGGTGTTTTGAAATGGTTTGGGCACATGGAGAGAATGAGTGATGAAAGATTGACCAAGAGGATATATGTGTCGGAGGTGGAGGGAACGAGGAGAAGAGGAAGACCAAATTGGAGGTGGAAAGATGGAGTGAAAAAGATTTTGTGTGATCGGGGCCTGAACATGCAGGAGGGTGAAAGGAGGGCAAGGAATAGAGTGAATTGGAGCGATGTGGTATACAGGGGTTGACGTGCTGTCAGTGGATTGAATTAAGACATGTGAAGCGTCTGGGGTAAACCATGGAAAGCTGTGTAGGTATGTATATATGCGTGTGTGGACGTGTGTATGTACATGTGTATGGGGGGGTGGGTTGGGCCATTTCTTTCGTCTGTTTCCTTGCGCTACCTCGCAAACGCGGGAGACAGCGACAAAGTATAAAAAAAAAGAAAAGAATATATATATATATATATATATATATATATATATATATATATATATATATATATATATATATATATATATATATATATATATATATATGTATATATATATATATATTTTTTTTTTTTTTTGCTTTGTCGCTGTCTCCCGCGTTTGCGAGGTAGCGGAAGGAAACAGACGAAAGAAATGGCCCAACCCACCCCCATACACATGTATATACATACACGTCCACACACGCAAATATACATACCTACACAGCTTTCCATGGTTTACCCCAGACGCTTCACATGCCCTGATTCAATCCACTGATAGCACGTCAACCCCGGTATACCACATCGATCCAATTCACTGTATTCCTTGCCCTCCTTTCACCCTCCTTCATGTTCAGGCCCCGATCACACAAAGTCTTTTTCACTCCATCTTTCCATCTCCAATTTGGTCTCCCACTTCTCCTCGTTCCCTCCACCTCCGACACATATATCCTCTTGGTCAATCTTTCCTCACTCATTCTCTCCATGTCCCGAAACCATTTCAAAACACCCTATTCTGCTCTCTCAACCACGCTCTTTTTATTCCCACACATCTCTCTTACCCTTACGTTACTTACTCGATCAAACCACCTCACACCACACATTGTCCTCAAACATCTCATTTCCAGCACATCCATCCTCCTGCGCACAATTCTATCCATAGCCCACGCCTCGCAACCATACAACATTGTTGGAACCACTGTTCCTTCAAACACCCATTTTTGCTTTCCGAGATAATGTTCTCGACTTCCACACATTCTTCAAGGCTCCCAGAATTTTCGCCCCCTCCCCCACTCTATGATTCACTTCCGCTTCCATGGTACCATCCGCTGCCAGATCCACTCCCAGATATCTAAAACACTTTACTTCCTCCAGTTTTTCTCCATTGAAACTTACCTCCCAATTGACTTGACCCTCAACCCTACTGTACCTAATAACCTTGCTCTTATTCACATTTACTCTTAACTTTCTTCTTTCACACACTTTACCAAACTCAGTCACCAGCTTCTGCAGTTTCTCACATGAATCAGCCACCAGCGCTGTATCATCAGCGAACAACAACTGACTCACTTCCCAAGCTCTCTCATCCACAACAGACTTCATACTTGCCCCTCTTTTCAAAACTCTTGCATTCACCTCCCTAACAACCCCATCCATAAATAAATTAAACAACCATGGAGACATCACACACCCCTGCCGCAAACCTACATTCACTGAGAACCAATCACTTTCCTCTCTTCCTACACGTACACATGCCTTACATCCTCGATAAAAACTTTTCACTGCTTCTAACAACTTGCCTCCCACACCATATATTCTTAGTACCTTCCACAGAGCATCTCTATTAACTCTATCATATGCCTTCTCCAGATCCATAAATGCTACATACAAATCCATTTGCTTTTCTAAGTATTTCTCACATACATTCTTGAAAGCAAACACCTGATCCACACATCCTCTACCACTTCTGAAATCACACTGCTCTTCCCCAATCTGATGCTCTGTACATGCCTTCACCCTCTCAATGAATACCCTCCCGTATAATTTACCAGGAATACTCAACAAACTTATACCTCTGTAATTTGAGCACTCACTCTTATCCCCTTATATATATAAGCTATGTGTACGTGTAGGAAGAGATGAAACTGATTGGTTCGCAGTGAATGTATGTTTGCTGCAGGGGTGTGTGATGTCTCCATGATTGTCTAATTTGTTTATGGATGGGGTTGTTAGGGAGGAGAATGCAAGAGTTTTGGAAAGAGGGGCAAGTATGTAGTCTGTTGTGGATGAGAGATCTTCGGAAGTGAGTCCGTTGTTGTTCACTGATGATACAGTCCTGGTGGCTGATTCATGTGAGAAACTGCAGAAGCTGGTAACTGAGTTTGGTAAAGTGTGTGAAGGAAGAAAGCTAAGAGTAAATGTGAATAAGAGGAAGGTTATTAGGTACAGTAAGGTTGAGGGTCAAGTCAATTGGGAGGTAAGTTTGAATGGAGGAAAACTGGAGGAAGTGAAGAGTTTTAGATATCTGGTAGTGGTTTTCGCAGCGGATGGAACCATGGAAGCGGAAGTGAATCATAGGGTGGGGAGGGGGCGTAGGTTCTGGGAGCGTTGAAGAATGTGTGGAAGTCGAGAACATTATCTCGGAAAGCAAATTTGGGTATGCTTGAAGGAGTAGTGGCTCCAACAATGTTACATGTTTGCGAGGCATGGGCTATAGATAGAGTGTCGCAGAGGAGGGTGGATGTGCTGGAAATGAGATGCTTGAGGGCAATATGTGGTGTGAGGTGGTTTGATCGAGTAAGTAATAATAGGGTAAGAGAGATGTGTGGTAATAAGAAGAGTATGATTGAGAGAGCAGACGAGGGTGTTTTGAAATGGTTTGGTAACACTGAGAGAATGAGTGAGGAAAGATTGAGCAAGAGGATATATGTGTGAGAGGTGGAGGGAACGAGGAGAAGTGGGAGACCAAATTGGAGGTGGAAAGATGGAGTGAAAAGGATTTTGAGTGATCAGGACGTGAACATGCAGGAGGGTGAAAGGCGTGCAAGGAACAGAGTGAATTGGAATAATGTGGTATATCAGGGTCGATGTGCTGTCAATGGATTGAAGCAGGGCATGTGAAGCGTCTGGGGTAAACCCTGGAAAGTAGTGTGGGGCCTGGATGTGGATAGGGAGCTGTTGTTTCGGTGCATTATTACATGACAGCTAGAGACTGAGCGTGAAGGAATGTGGCCTTTGTTGTCTTTTCTTAGCGGTACCTCGCACACATGAGGGGAAAGGGGGTTGTTATTTCATGTGTGGCCAGTTGGCGATGGGAATGAATAAAGGCAGACAGTATGAATTATGTACATGGGTATATATGTATATGTCTGTGTGTGTATGTATATGTATACATTGAGATGTACAGGTATGTATATTTGCGTGTGTGGACGTGTATGTATATACATGTGTATGTGGGTGGGTTGGGCCATTTTTTCGTGTGTTTCCTTGTGCTACCTCGCTAACGCGGGAGACAGCAACAAAACAAAATAAATAGATAAATAAATAAATAAATATATATATTATTATTATATTACTTTGCTTTGTCGATGTCTCCCGCGTTTGCGAGGTTGCGCAAGGAAACAGACGAAAGAAATGGCCCAACCCACCCCCATACACATGTATATACATACACGTCCACACACGCAAAACTACATACCTATACATCTCAATGTACACATATATATACACACACAGACACATACATATATACCCATGCACACAATTCACACTGTCTGCTTTTATTCATTTCCATCGCCACCTCGCGACACACGGAATACCATCCCCCTCCCCCCTCATGTGTGCGAGGTAGCGCTAGGAAAAGACAACAAAGGCCCCATTCGTTCACACTCAGTCTCTAGCTGTCATGCAATAATGCCCGAAAACACAGCTCCCTTTCCACATCCAGGCCCCACACTACTTTCCATTGTTTACCCCAGACGCTTCACATACCCTGATTCAATTCACTGACAGCACGTCAACCCCGGTATACCACATCGATCCAATTCACTCTATTCCTTGCCCGCCTTTCACCCTCCTGCATGTTCAGGCCCCGATCACTCAAAATCTTTTTCACTCCATCTTTCCACCTCCAATTTGGTCTCCCACTTCTCCTCGTTCTCTCCATCTCCGACACATATATCCTCTTGGTCAATCTTTCCTCACTCATTCTCTCCATGTGCCCAAACCATTTCAAAACACCCTCTTCTGCTCTCTCAACCACGCTCTTTTTATTTCCACACATCTCTCTTACCCTTACATTACTTACTCGATCAAACCACCTCACACCACACATTGTCCTCAAACGTCTCATTTCCAGCACATCCACCCTCCTGCGCACAATTCTATCCATAGCCCACGCCTCGCAACCATACAACATTGTTGGAACCACTATTTCTTTAAGCATACCCATTTTTGCTTTCCGAGATAATGTTCTCGACTTCCACACATTCTTCAAGGCTCCCAGGATTTTCGCCCCCTCCCCCACCCTATGATTCACTTCCTCTTCCATGGTACCATCCGCTGCCAGATCCACTCCCAGATATCTAAAACACTTTACTTCCTCCAGTTTTTCTCCATTCAAACTTATATCCCAATTTACTTGACCCTCAACCCTACTGTACCTAATAACCTTGCTCTTATTCACATTTACTCTTAACTTTCTTCTTTCACACACTTTACCAAACTCAGTCACCAGCTTCTGCAGTTTCTCACACGAATCAGCCCCCAGCGCTGTATCATCAGCGAACAACAACTGACTCACTTCCCAAGCTCTCTCATTCACAACAGACTTCATACTTGCCCCTCTTTCCAAAACTCTTGCATTCACCTCCCTAACAACCCCATCCATAAACAAGTTAAACAACCATGGAGACATCACACATCCCTGCCGCAAACCTACATTCACTGAGAACCAATCACCTTCCTCTCTTCCTACACATACACATGCCTTACATCCTCGATAAAAACTTATCACTGCTTCTAACAACTTGCCTCCCACACCATATATTCTTAATACCTTCCACAGAGCATCTCTATCAACTCTATCATATGCCTTCTCCAGATCCATAAATGCTACATACAAATGCATTTGCTTTTCTAAGTATTTCTCACTTACATTCTTCAAAGCAAACACCTGATCCACACATCCTCTACCACTTCTGAAACCACACTGCTCTTCCCCAATCTGATGCTCTGTTCATGCCTTCACCCTCTCAATCAATACCCTCCCATATAATTTACCAGGAATACTCAACAAACTTATACCTCTGTAATTTGAGCACTCACTCTTATCCCCTTTGCCTTTGTACAATGGCACTATGCACGCATTCCGCCAATCCTCAGGCACCTCACCATGAGTCATACATACATTAAATAACCTTATCAACCAGTCAACAATACAGTCACCCCCTTTTTTAATACATTCCACTGCAATACCATCCAAACCTGCTGACTTGCCGGCTTTCATCTTCCGCAAAGCTTTTACTACCTCTTCTGTTTACCAAATCATTTTCCCTAACCCTCTCACTTTGCACACCACCTCGACCAAAACACCCTATATCTGCCACTCTGTCATCAAACACATTCAACAAACCTTCAAAATACTCACTCCATCTCCTTCTCACATCACCACTGCTTGTTATCACCTCCCCATTTGCGCCCTTCAATGATGTTCCCATTTGCTCTCTCTCTTCTCTTTCACTAATAATCTTACTTCTTCATCCCAACACTCACCACCCTTTCTAAGCGTGGGAGGTGGGTTGAGTAGAAAGGGTAGTGAGTGGTGGGATGAAGAAGTAAGATTATTCGTGAAAGAGAAGAGAGAGGCATTTGGACGATTTTTGCAGGGAAAAAATGAAATTGAGTGGGAGATGTATAAAAGAAAGAGACAGGAGGTCAAGAGAAAGGTGCAAGAGGTGAAAAAGAGGGCAAATGAGAGTTGGGGTGAGAGAGCATCATTAAATTTTAGGGAGAATAAAAAGATGTTCTAGAAGGAGGTAAATAAATTGCGGAAGACAAATATATATATATATATATATATATATATATATATATATATATATATATATATATATATATATATATATATATATATATATATATATATATGAATATATATATATGTATATATATATATATATATATATATATATATATATATATATATATATATATATATATATATATATATATATATATATATATACATATATATATATATATATATATATATATATGTATATATATATATATTTGTATGTAGCATTTATGGATCTGGAGAAGGCATATGATAGAGTTGACAGAGATGCTCTGTGGAAGGTATTAAGAATATATGGTGTGGGAGGCAAGTTGTTAGAAGCAATGAAAAGTTTTTATCGAGGATGTAAGGCATGTGTACGTGTAGGAAGAGAGGAAAGTGATTGGTTCTAAGTGAATGTAGGTTTGCGGCAGGGGTGTGTGATGTCTCCATGGTTGTTTAATTTGTTTATGGTTTGGGTTGTTAGGGAGGTAAATGCAAGAGTTTTGGAAAGAGGGGCAAGTATGAAGTCTGTTGGGGATGAGAGAGCTTGGGAAGTGAGTCAGTTGTTGTTCGCTGATGATACAGCGCTGGTGGCTAATTCATGTGAGAAACTGCAGAAGCTGGTGACTGAGTTTGGTAAAGTGTGTGAAAGAAGAAAGTTAAGAGTAAATGTGAATAAGAGCAAGGTTATTAGGTACAGTAGGGTTGAGGGTCAAGTCAATTGGGAGGTAAGTTTGGGTTGAGGGTCAAGTCAATTGGGAGGTAAGTTTGAATGGAGCAAAACTGGAGGAAGTAAAGTGTTTTAGATATCTGGGAGTGGAACTGGCAGCGGATGGAACCATGGAAGCGGAAGTGGATCATAGGGTATGGGGGGGGGCGAAAATCCTGGGAGCCTTGAAGAATGTGTGGAAGGCGAGAACATTATCTCGGAAAGCAAAAGTGGGTATGTTTGAAGGAATAGTGGTTCCAACAATGTTGTATGGTTGCGAGGCGTGGGCTATGGATAGAGTTGTGCGCAGAAGGATGGATGTGCTGGAAATGAGATGTTTGAGGATAATGTGTGGTGTGAGGTGGTTTGATCGAGTAAGTAACGTAAGGGTAAGAGAGATGTGTGGAAATAAAAAGAGCGTGGTTGAGAGAGCAGAAGAGGGTGTTTTGAAATGGTTTGGGCACATGGAGAGAATGAGTGATGAAAGATTGACCAAGAGGATATATGTGTCGGAGGTGGAGGGAACGAGGAGAAGAGGGAGACCAAATTGGAGGTGGAAAGTTGGAGTGAAAAAGATTTTGTGTGATCGGGGCCTGAACATGCAGGAGGGTGAAAGGAGGGCAAGGAATAGAGTGAATTGGATCGATGTGGTATACCGGGGTTGACGTGCTGTCAGTGGATTGAATCAGGGCATGTGAAGCGTCTGGGGTAAACCATGGAAAGCTGTGTAGGTATGTATATTTGCGTGTGTGGACGTATGTATATACATGTGTATGGGGGTGGGTTGGGCCATTTCTTTCGTCTGTTTCCTTGCGCTACCTCGCAAACGCGGGAGACAGCGAGAAAGTAAAAAAAAAAAAGAAAAATAAATATACATATGTATATAAATTTTTGATACATATTCGCCATTTCCCGCGTTAGTGAGGTACCGTTAAGAACAGAGGACTGAGCCTTAGGAGAAATCTTCAATTGGCTCCTTTCTCTGTTCCTTCTTTTGGAAAAGTAAAAGCTTGAGGGGAGGATTTCCAGCCCACCGATCCCTCTCCTTATAGTCGCCTTTTACGACAAGCAGGGAAGACTTGGGATGTATATCTGGGAGTGGATTTGGCAGCGGATGGAGTCATGGAAGCGGAAGTGAGTCTCAGGGTGGGGGAGGGGGCGAAAGTTCTGGAAGCTTTGAAAGATATATGGAAGGCGAGAACATTATCTCGGAAAGCAAATATGGTATGCTTGAAGGAATTGTGGTTCCAACAATGCTATATGGTTGCGAGGCGTGGGCTATGGATAGAGTTTTGCGGAGGAGGGTGGATGTGTTGGAATGAGATGTTTGAGGACAATATGTGGTGTGAGGTGGTTTGACCGAGTAAGTAATGAAAGGGTAAGAGAGATGTGTGGCAATAAAAAGTGTGGTTGAAAGAGCAGAAGAGGGTGTTTTGATGATTATGTGATGATTATGAATTTATTTATGAAGCACTTGTAGAGATATTTGTATACCTTTAGTGATGAAGACAGCCTAATGAAGAGTAGTTACAGTGAACACCTAACATTTGACAGTAATGCTGGTGCGTAGTGAGGAAGACACCCTAATGAGGAATATCGTAGAGTTATGTGAGCACACAACATTTGACAGCAATGCTGGTGTCTAGTGAGGAAGACACCCAAATGAGGAATATGGTAGAGTTATAGTGAACACAGTACACTTGACACATTAGTCACAATACATAAAGCGAATATAGGATAGTTATAGTGGCTTGCGATGCTTAAAGTGAATGTAGAGGAGGTATGATAGCTCACAATACTTGAAATAGATATAGGGTAGGTATAATGACTCACGATACTTGGGATGAATATAATATTTTATAGGGACTAATGATACTAAGGGTAAATATGGGGTTGGTTGTATAGCTACTCAATTTTTAAGGTGAATATAAGTTGATAAAATGACTCATTATACTTAAGATGAATACAGCGTACGTATAATGACACACGATGCCTAAGGTGAATATAGGGTAAGTTTAATAGCACACTGTACCTAAGGCGATTATAAGGAAGGTACAGTGATTTACTGAACTAATGGTGAATATAGGAAAGGAATAGTGACTTACGATACTTAAAGTGAATACTGGGTAGGTATCGTGACTAGCATTACCTAAGGTGAATATAGGGTAGGTATAGTGACAGTATTGAAGGTGAATATAGGGTAGGGATAATGACTGATAGCACTGAAGGTGAATATAGGGAAGGTACAGACAGACTCACAGTGTTTGAGGTGAATATAGGGTAGGTATAGTCACATAGTACTGAAGGTGAATACAGGGTAGGTACAGACTCGCAGTGCTTAGGGTGAATATAGGGTAGAAATAGAGGCTTGCAATACTTAAGGTGACTGACTATAGGATAGGTATAGTGACTCACAATAGTGATGAATAAAGGGTACATATAGTGACTTACAATACTAAAGGTAAATAAAGGGTAAGTTTAGTGACTCACAGTACTTAGGGGGATTTTATCGTATTTATAGTGCCTTACGATACCTAAGGAGATTATATGGTAGGTATGGTGGCTTACAATACCTAAGGTGAATAAAGGGCAGGCATTTTGACTTCTGGGTATCTTAAGCGAATTTAGGGTATTTACAGTGATTTAGTAATATCCAAAAAGAGAATGTGATGCAGTGATAGTGAAAGTGGAGTGTGTAAACGAATATGTTGGACATTTAGGGGTGAACACGTTCACTGGCAGTTATAGTGACCATGGGACACATTCCCTAGCAGTTGTAGTGACCATGGTACACGTTCTCTATCAATTATAGTGACCATGGTACACGTTAACTAGATAAGATATAGAGACCGTGGTATACGTTTACTAGCAGTTATAATGACCATGGTACACGTTAACTAGCAGTTATAGTGACCATGGTACACGCTTTCTCTCAGTTATAGTGACCATGGTACACGTTAACTAAATAAGATATAGTGACCGTGGTATACGTTAACTAGCAGTTATAGTGACCATGGTACACGTTAACTAGCAGTTATAGTGACCTTGGTACACGTTATCTAGCAGTTATAGTGACCATGGTACACGTTAACTAGCAGTTATAGTGACCCAGGTACGCGTTAACTCGCAGTTATAGTAACCATGGTCCATGTTACGGTTGATCATGGTGCACGTTAATTAGCAAATATAGTGACCATGGGACACATTAACTAGCAGTTATAGTGACCATAGTACACGTTAACTAGCAGTTATAGTGACCATGGTACACGTTAACTAGCAGTTATAGTGACCATGGTACACGTTAACTAGCAGTTATTGTGACCATGGTACACGTTAACTAGCAGTTATAGTGACCATAGTACAAGTTAACTAGCAGCTATAGTGACAATGTTACACGTTAACTAGTAGTTATAGTGACCATGGTACACGTTAACTAGCAGTTATATTGACCATGGTACGCGTTAACTCGCAGTTATAGTAACCATGGTCCACGTTAACTAGTAGTTACAGTTGATCATGGTGCACGTTAATTAGCAGTTATAGTGACCATGTTACACGTTAACTAGCAGTATAGTGACCATGGTACACATTAACTATCAGTTATAGTGACCATGGTACTAGTTAACTAGCAGTTATAGTGACCATGGTATACGTTAACTAGCACTTATTGTGACCATGGTACGCGTTGACTCGCAGTTATAGTAACCATGGTCCACGTTAACTAGTAGTTACAGATGATCATGGTGCACATTAGTTAGCAGTTATAGTGACCATGTTACACGTTAACTAGCCGTATAGTGACCATCAAACACGCTCACAAGCAGTTACAACTTCCATGCATCACGTTTAGGAGCAGTTATATCGACCACGCAACAAGTTCATTAACACTTATAATGGCCATGCAACATATTCATTAGGAATTATAGCGACCACGCTACACGTTCATTAACACTTATAGTGACCATGCAACACTTTCATTAACACTGAAAGCGACCATGCAACATATTAGGAGTTATAGCGACCATGCAACACGTTCATCAACACTTATAGCGACCATGTAACACATTCATTAACACTTATAGCGACCATGCAAGACATTAACACTTACGGCGACCATAGCAACCATGTAAAACATTCATTAACACTTATAGCGACCATGCAACACATCAACATTTATAGCGATCATACATCACACTCATCACTTATAGCGACTATGTAACACATTAAAACTGATAGCGACCATGCAACACACTAATTAACATAGTGACCATGCAACACATTTATTAACACTTACAGCGACCATGCAACACGTTCATTAAGACTTATAGGATCATGTAACACGTTCAGTAACACTTATACGACCATGCAACACATTAACACTTATTGTGACGATGCAACACGTTCATTAATACTTATACGACTAAGCAACACATTCATTAATACTTATAGCGACCTTGCAACACGTTTGTTAACACTTAGAGGATCATGTAACACGTTCATTAACACTTATACGCCTATGCAACACATTAACATTTATAGTGACCATGCAGCACCTTCATTGATACTTATACGACCAAGCAACACATTCTTTAACACTTATAGCGACCATGCAACACGTTCATTATCACTTATAGGGATCATGTAACACGTTCACTAACACTTATTCGACCATGCAACACATTCATTAACACTTATACGACCATGCAACACGTTCATTGACACTTAAACGACCATACTACACATCCTTTAGCACTTATAGCGACCAGGCAACACGTTCATTAATACTTATACGACCATGCAACACAGTTATTAACACATACGACCATGCAACACATTCATTAACACTTATAGCGACCAAGCAACACGTTCATTAACACGTATAGGGATCTTGTAACACGTTCATTAACACTTATACGATCATGCAACACATTATCATTTATAGTGACCATACATCACACTCATTAACACATAGCGACCATGTAACACATTCATTAACACTTAAAGGGATTATGTAACACGTTCATTAACACTTATACGACCATGCAGCACGTTTATTAACACTTATACGACCATGCAACGTTTATTAACACTTATATGGACCATGGAACACGTTCATTAACACTTATACGAGCATACTACACATTCTTTAACACTTATAGTGACCATGCAACGTTTATTAACACTTACAATGACCGTGCAACACGTTCAATAACACATGCGACCTTGCTACACATTCTTTAACACGTATAGCGACCATGCAACACGTTTCTTGATATATAGACGACCAAGCAACACATTCATCAACACTTATACGACCTTGCAACACGTTCATTAACACTTATGCGATCATGCAACATGTTCAGTATCACTTATAGGAATCATGTAACGCGTTCATTAATACTTATACGACCATGCTTTAATGCAACACGTTCATTAATACTTATACGACTAAGCAACACATTCATTAACACTTATAGCGACCATGCAACACGTTCATTAACACTTGTAGGATCATGTAACACGTTCATTAACACTTATACGGCCTTGCAACACATTAACACTTATAGTGACCATGCAACACGTTCACTGATACCTATACGACCAAGCAACACATTCATTAACACTTATGGCGACCATGCAACGCGTTCATTAACACATATTATCATGCAACACATTCTTTAACACTTATAGCGTCCATGCAACACGTTCATTATCACTTATAGAGAGTATGTAACACGTTCATTAACACTTATGCGACCGTGCAGCACATTCATTAACACATACGACCATGCAACACGTTCATTAACACTTATACGACCATGCTACACATTCTTTAGCACTTATAGCGACCAGGCAACACGTTCATTAATACCTATACGACCATGCAACACAGTTATTAACACATACGACCATGCAACACCTTCATTAACACATAGCGACCAAACAACACGTTCATTAACACATAGGGATCTTGTAACACGTTCATTAACACTTATACGATCATGCAACACATTCATTATCATTCATAGCGACCATACATCACACTCATTAACACTTATAGTGACCATGTAACACATTAACACTGATAGTGACCATGTAACACATAAACACTTATAGCGACCACGCGTTCATTAACACATAGCGACTATGCAACACGTTCATTAACATTTATACGACCATACAATATGTACATTAACACTTATAGGGATCATGTAACACGTCCAATAACACTTATATGGATCATGTAACACGTTCATTAACACATACGATCATGCAACACATGAATTAACACTTATAAAGACCATGCAACATGTTCATTTACACATGCGAGCATGCTACACATTCTTTAACACATAGCGACCATGCAACACATTCATTAACACTTATAGGGATTATGTAACACGTTCATTAACACTTATACGACCATGCAACGTTTATTAACACTTATGAGGACCATGCAACACGTTCATTAACACTTATACGAGCATAGTAAACATTCTTTAACACTTACAGCAACAATGCAACGTTTATGAACACTTACAAGGACCGTGCAACACGTTCATTAACACATGCGACCTTGCTACACATTCTTTAACACTTATAGCGACCATGCAACACTTTCCTTGATATATGGACGACCAAGCAACACATTCATTAACACTTATACGATCTTGCAACACGTTCATTAACACTTTTGAGATCTTGTAACATGTTCAGTATCACTTATAGGGATCATGTAACGCGTTCATTAACACTTATACGACCATGCATTAATGCAACGCGTTCATTGATACTTAAACGACTAAGCAACACATTAACACTAATAGCGACCATGCAACACGTTCGTTAACACTTGTAGGATCATGTAACACGTTCATTAACACTTATAAGGCCTTACAACACATTAACACATATAGTGACCATGCAACACGTTCATTAATACTTATACGACCAAGCAACACAGTCATTAAGATTTATAGCGACCATGCAACGCGTTCATTAACACTTATACGACCATGCAATATGTTTATTAACACTTATAAGGACCATGCAACACCTTCATTAACACTTATACGACCATGCTACACATTCTTTAACACTTATAGCGACCATGCAACACGTTCATTAACCCTTATAGGATCATGTAACACGTTCATTAACACTTATACGACCATGCAACACATTAGCACTTGTAGTGATCATGCAACACCTTCATTAACACTTATACGACCGAGCAACACATTCATTTACACTTATAGCGAACATGCAACGCGTTCATTAACACTTATACGATCATGCAACACATTCTTTAACAATTATAGCGACCATGCAACACGTTCATTAATACTTATACGACTAAGCAACACATTCTTTAACACTTATAGCGACCTTGCAACACGTTCGTTAACACTTATAAGATTATATAACACGTTCATTGACACTTATACGTCCATGCAACAAATTAACACTTATAGTGACCATGCAACACGTTCATTAATATATATGCGACCAAGCAACACATTCATTAACACATATAGCGACCATGCAAAACGTTCATTAATACTTATACGATCATGCAACACATTCCTTAACACTTATAGCGAACATGCAACACGTTCATTATCGGTTATAGGGATCATGTAACACGTTCATTAACACTTATGCGACCATGCAACACATTCATTAACACTTATACGACCATGCAACACGTTCATTAATAATTATACGACCAAGCTACACATTCTTTAGCACTTATAGTGACCATGCTACACATTCTTTAGCACTTAGAGCGACCATGCAACACGTTCAATGATACTGACACGACCATGTAACACAGTCATTGACATATACGACGATGCAATACATTCATTAACACTTATAGTAACCATGCAACACATTCAGTAACACTTATAGGGATCTTGTAACACGTTCATTAACCCTTATACGACCATGGAACACATTCATTATCATTTATAGCGACCATACATCACACTCATTAACACTTATAGCGAACATGTAACAAATTAACACTGATAGCGACCATGCAACACTTTAACACTTATAGCGACCATGCGTTCATTAACACTTATAGCGACCATGCAACATGTTCATTAACATTTATACGACCATGCAACATGTTCATTAACACTTATAGAGATCATGTAACACGTTCATTTACACTTATATGGATCATGTAACACGTACATTAACACATACGACCATGCAACACATGAATTAACACCCATAACGACCATGCAACACGTTCATTAACAAATACTATAATGCTACACATTCTTTAACACTTATAGCGACCATGCAACACATTCATTAACACTTATAGGGATCATGTAACACGTTTATTATCACTTATAAGGACCATGCAACTGGTTTATTAACACTTATCCGAGCATGCTACACATTCTTTAACACTTACAGTGACCTTGCAACACGTTCATTAACTCTTATAGTATCATGTAACGCGTTCAGTAACACTTATACGACCATGCAACACATTAACACTTATGGTGACACTGCAACACGTTCATTGATACTTATACGACTAAGCAACACATTCATTAACACTTATAGCGACTATCCAACACGTTCATTAATACTTATACGACTAAGCAACACATTCTTTAACACTTATATCGACCTTGCAACACGTTCGTTAACACATATGAGATAATATAACACGTTCATTAACACTTATACGTCCATGGACCACATTAACACTTATAGTGACCATGCAACACATTCATTAATACTTATACGACCAAGCAACACATTCATGAACACTTATAGCGACAAGCAACGCGTTCATTAACTCGTACGATCAAGCAACACATTCTTTAACACATATAGCGACCATGCAACACGTTTATTAATACTTATACGATCATGCAACACATTCTTTAACACTTATAGCGACCATGCAACACGTTCATTATCACTTATAGGGATCATGTAACACGTTCATTAACACTTATATGACCATGCAGCACGTTCATTAACACATACGACCATGCAACGTTCATTAACACTTATAAGGACCATGCAACACGTTCATTAACACTTATACGAGCATGCTACACTTTCTTTAACACTTATAGCGACCATACAACGTTTATTAACACTTATAAGTACCGTGCAACACGTTCATTAACACATGCGACCTTGCTACACATTCTTTAACATTTATAGCGACCATGCAACACGTTCCTTAATATATAGACGACGAAGCAACACATTCATTAACACTTTTACGACCATGCAGCACGTTCATCAACACTTATGCGACCATTCAGCATGTTCAATATCACTTATAGGGATCATGTAACACGTTCATTAACACTTATACGATCATGCATTAATGCAACACGTTCATTAATACTTATACGGCTAAACAACACATTCATTAACACTTGCGGCGACCATGCAACACGTTCATTAACACTTATAGGATCATGTAACATGTTCAGGAACACTTATACGGCCTTGCAACACATGAACACTTATAGTGAACATGCATAACGTTCATTAATTCTTTACGACCAAGCAACACATTCATTAACACTTATAGCGACCATGCTATGCGTACATTAACACTTATACGACCATGCAACACGTTTATTAACACTTATAAGGAGCATACAGAACGTTCATTAACACTTATACGAGCATGCTACACATTTATTAACACTTATTGCGACCATGCAACACGTTCATTAACACTTATATGATCATGTAACACGTTCATTAACACTTATACGGCCATGCAACACATTAACACTTATAGTGACCATGGAACACGTTCATTAATACTTATATGACTAAGGAACACATTTATAAACACTTATAGCGACCCTGCAATTCGTTCATTAACGCATACGATCATGCAACACATTCTTTAACACTTATAGCGACCATGTAACACGTTCATTAATTCTTATACGACCAAGCAACACATTCTTTAACACATATAGCGACCTTGCAACACGTTCGTTAACACTTAGATTATATAATACGTTCATTAACACATACGTCCATGCAACACATCAACAATTATAGTGACCATGCAACACGTTCATTAATACTTAAAGGACCAAGCAACACATTCATTAACACTTATACCGACCATGCAACGCTTTCATTAACACTTATATGATCATACAACACATTCTTTGCCACTTATATCGCCCATGCAACACGTTCATTGATACTTATAGCGACCATGCAACATGTTCATTAACCCTTATAGGGATCTTGTAACATGTTCATTAACACTTATACGATCATGCAACACATTCATTATCATTTATAGCGACCACACACCACACTCATTAACACTTATAGCGACCATGTAACATATTAACATGCAATACATTAACACTTATAGCGACCACGCGTTCATTAACACTTATAGCGACCATGCAACACGTTCATTAACACTTATAAGGATCATGTAACACGTTCATTAACACTTACATGGATCATGTAACACGTTCATTAACACATACATGAATTAACACATGAATTAACACTTATAACGACCAGGCCATGCAACATGTTCATTTACACATACGATCATGCTACACATTCTTTAACACTTATAGTGACCATGCAATATAGGGATCATGTAACACGTTTATTAACACTTATACGACCATGCAAAATGTTCATTAACACTCATACGACAATGCAACACGTATATTAACACTTATAAGGACCATGTAACACGTTCATTAACACTTATACGAGCATGCTACACATTCTTTAACACTTGTAGCGACCATGCAACACGTTCCTTAATATGTAGACGACCAAGCAACACATTCATTAACACTTATACGACCATGCAACACGTTCATTAACACTTATGCGATTATGCAACATGTTCAATATCACTCATAGGGATCATGTAACACGTTCATTAACACTTATACGAGCACTTAACACTTATGCTACACATTCTTTAGCACTTATAGCGCCCATGCAACACGATTGATAATACTTATACGACCATGCAACAGTTCTTAACACATACGACCATGCTACGCATTCATTAACACTTATAGCGACCATGCAACACGTTCATTAACACTTATAGGGAACTTGTAAAACGTTCATTAACACTTATACGACCATGCAACACATTCATTATCATTTATAGCGACCATACATCACACTCATTAACACTTAAAGCGTCCATGTAACACATTAACCCTGATAGCGACCATGCAAAACATTAACACTTATAGCGACCATGCAACATGTTCATTTACACATACGACCATGCTACAGATTCTTTAGCACTTATAGCGACCATGCAACACGTTCATTAACTCTTATAGGATCATTTAACACGTTTGATAACACTTATATGACCATGTATAACAACACTTATTGTGACCCTGCGACACGTTCATTAATACTTATACGACTAAGCAACACATTCATTAACACTTATAGCGACCATGCAACACGTTCTTTAATACTTATTCGATCATGCAACACATTCTTTAGCTCTTATAGGGATCATGTAAAACGTTCATTAACACTAATATGACTATGCAACACGTTCATTAACACTTATACGACCATGCAGCACGTTTATTAACACTTATAAGTACCATGTAACATGTTCATTACCACTTATACGACCATGCTACACATTCTTTAACACTTATAGCGACCATGCAACACGTTCATTAACCCTTATAGGATCATGTAACACGTTCATTAACCCTTATACGACGTGTAACACGTTCATTAACACTTTTACGACGATGCAATACATTAACACTTATAGTGATCATGCAACACGTTCATTAATACTTCTACGACTAAGCTACACATTCATTATCACTTATAGCGACCATGCAACACGTTCTTTAACACTTATAGGATCATGTAACTCGTTCATTAACACTTATACGTCCATGCAACACATTAACACTTATAGCGACCATGCGTTCATTAACACTTATAGCGACCATGGAACACGTTCATTAACATTTATACGTCCATGCAACATGTTCATTAACACTGATAGGGATCATGTAACACGTTCATTAACTCTTATATGGATCATGTAACACGTTCATTAACACATACGACCATGCAACACATGAATTAACACTTATAACGACCATGCAACATGTTTATTTA
Source organism: Panulirus ornatus (assembly GCF_036320965.1). NCBI lineage: Eukaryota > Metazoa > Arthropoda > Malacostraca > Decapoda > Palinuridae > Panulirus > Panulirus ornatus. Next base: position 24,596,772 of record NC_092244.1, on the reverse strand, counting down.
CACATGCGAGCATGCTACACATTCTTTAACACTTATAGCGACCATGCAACACATTCACTAACACTTATAGGGATCATGTAACACGTTCATTAACACTTATACGACTATGCAGCACATTAAAACTTTTAGTGACCATGCAGCACATTTATTAATACTTATACGACTAAGCAACACATTCATTAACACTTATAGCGACCATGCAACACGTTCGTTATCATGTAACACTTTCCTTAACACTTATAAGTCCATGCAACACCTTAACCCTTATAGTGACCTTGGAACACGTTCGTTAATATTTATACGACCAAGCAACACATTCATTAACACTTATAGCGACCATGCAACACGTTCATTAATACTTATACGCCTAAGCAACCCGTTGTTTAACACTTATAGTGACCTTGAACACGTTCGTTAACACTTATAAGATCATATAACACGTTCATTCACACTTATACGTCCATGCAACACATTAACACTTATAATAACCATGCAACACGTTCATTAATACTTATACGACCAAACAAAACATTAATACTTATAGCGACCATGCAATGCGTTCATTAACACTTATATGATCATGCAACACATTCTTTAATTATAGCGACCATGCAACACGTTCATTAATACATATATGACCATGCAACACATTCTTTAACACTTATAGCGACCATGCAAAACGTTCATTAGCACTTATACGACCATGCTACACATTCTTTAGCATTTATAGCGACCATGTAACACGATTATTAACACTTATACGACCACGCAACAGTCATTAACACAGGACCATGCAACACGTTCCATAACACTTATACGACCATGCTACACATTCTTTAGCACTTACAGCGACCATGCAACACGATTAATAATACTTATACGACCATGCAACAGTTCTTATCACATACGACCATGCAACGCATTCATTAACACTTATAGGGACCATGCAACACGTTCATTAACACTTTTAGGGAACTTGTGACACGTTCATTAACACTTATACGCCCATGCAACACATTCATTATCATTTATAGCGACCATACATCACACTCATTAACACTTATAGCGACCATGTAACACATTAACTTGATAGCGACTATGCAACACATTAACACATAGCGATCATGCGTTCAGTAACACTTTTAGGGACCATGCAGCACGTTCATTAACATTTATACGACCTTGCTACACTTTCTTTAACAATTATAGCGACCATGCAACAGGTTATTAACACTTATACGACCGTGCAACACGTTCATTAAGACTTATACGACCATGCTACACATTCTTTAGCACTTATAGCGACCATGCAACACGTTTCATAATACTTATACGACCATGCAACACAGTCATTAACATAGACGACCATGCAACACATTCATTAACACTTATAGTGACCATGCAACACGTTCATTAACTCTTATACGACCATGCAACACATTCATTATCCTTTATAGCGACCATACATCACACTCATTAACACTTATAACGACCATGTAACACATCAACACTTATAGCGTCCATGCGACACATTAACACTTATAACGACCTTGCGTTCATTAACACCTACAGCGAACATGCAACACGTTCATTAATATTTATACGACCATGCAACATGTTCATTAACACTTATATGGATCAAGTAACACGTTCATTAACACTTACATGGATCATGTAACACGTTCATTAACACATACGACCATGCAACACATGAATTAACACCTATAACGAACATGCAACATATTCATTTACACATAAGAGCATGCTACGCATTCTTTAACACTTATAGCGACCATGCAACACATTCATTAACACTTGTAGGGATTCATGTAACACGTTCATTAAAAGTTATACAACCATGGACCACGTTCATTAACACATATACGACTATGTAACACGTTTAGTAACACTTATAAGAACCATGCAACACGTTCATTAACACTTATACGACCATGTTACACATTCTTTAACACTTATATCGACCATGCAACACGTTCATTAACACCTATAGGATCATTTAACACGTTCAATAACACTTATACGACCATGCATTACATTAAAACTTTTAGTGGCCATGCAACACGTTCATTAATACTTATACGACTAAGCAACACATTCATTAACACTTATAGCGACCATGCAACACGTTCGTTAACACTTATAGGATCATGTAACACGTTCTTTAACACTTATACGTCCATGCAACACATTAACTCTTATAGTGACTATGCATCACGTTCATTAATACTTATACGACCGAGCAACTCATTCATTAACACTTATAGCGACCGTGCAACGCGTTCATTAACACTTATATGATCATGCAACACCTACTTTACCACTTATAGCGACCATGCAACACGTTCATTAATACTTATACGATCATGCAACACATTCTTTAACACTTATAACGACCATGCGTAACGTTCATTATCACTTATAGGATCACGTAACACGTCCATTAACAGTTATGTGACCATGCAACACATTAACTTATACGACCATGCAACAGGTTTATTAACACTTATGCGACCATGCTACACTTTTTTAGCACTTATAGCGACCATGCAATACGTTCAATAATACTTATACGGCCATGCAACACAGTAATTAACATATACGGCCATGCAACACATTCATTAACACATAGCGACCATGCAACACGTTCATTAACGCTTATAGGGATCTTGTAATACGTTAATTAACACTTATACGACCATGCAACACATTCATTATTAATCATAGCGAGCATACATCACACTCATTAACACTTATAATGACCATGTAATACATTAACACTTATAGCAAGCATGCAATATGTTCAATAACACTTATAGGGATCATGTAATACGTTCATTTATACTTATATGGATCATGTAACACGTACATTAACACATACGACCATGCAACACTTGAATTAACACTTATAACGACCTTGCAACATGTTCATTTACTCATACGACTATGCTAAACATTCTTTAACACTAATCGCGACCATGCAACACATTAATTAATCCTTATAGGATTATGTAACACGTTCAATAACACTTATATGACCATGCCGCACATTAAAACTTTTAGTGACCATGCAACACGTTCATTGATACGTATACGACTAAGCAACACATTCATTAACATTTATAGCGACCATGCAACACGTTCGTTAATACTTATACGACTAAGCAACACATTCTTAACACTTATAATGACCTTGCAACAAGTTCGTTAACACTTATAAGATTATATAACACGTTCATTAACACTTATACGTCCATGCAAAACATTAACACTTATAGTGACCATGCAACACTTTCATTAATACTCATAAGACTAAGCAACACATTCATTAACGCTTATTACGACCATCCAACGCGTTCATTAACACTTATATGATCATGCAACACATTCTTTAACACTTATAGCGACCATGCAACACGTTCTTTAATAATTATTCGATCATGCAACACATTCTTTAGCTCTTATAGCGACCATGCAACACGTTCATTATATATTATAGGGATCATGTAACACGTCCAGTAACACTTATGCGACCATGCAACATATTCATTAACACATACGACCATGCAACGCGTTCATTAACACTTATACGACCGTGATACACATTTCTTAATACTTATAGCGACCGTGCAACACGTTCAATAATACTTATACGACCATGCAACAGTCATTAACACATATGACGATGCAACACATTCATTAACATTTATAGCGACCATGCAACACGTTCATTAACACTTATATGGATATTGTAACACGTTCATTACCACTTATACGACCATGCAACAAATTCATTAACATTTATAGCGACCGTAAATCATGCTCATTAACACTTATAGCGACCATGTAACACATTAACACTGATAGCGACTATGCAACACATGAACACTTATAGCGACCATGCGTTCATTAACACTTATAGCGACTATGCAACACGTTCATTAACATTTATACGACCATGCAACACATTCATTAACACATAGCGACCATGGAACACGATCATTAACATTTATACGACCATGCAACATGTCCATTAACACTTATAGGGATCATGTAACACGTTCATTAACAGAAACGACCTTGCAACACATGAATTAACACTTATAACGACCTTGCAACATGTTCATTTACACATACGAGTATGCTACACATTCCTTAACACTTATAGCGACCATGCAACACGTTCTTTAATACTTATTCGATCATGCAACTCATTCTTTATCTCTTATAGGGATCATGTAAAACGTTCATTAACACTAATATGACTATGCAACACGTTCATTAACACTTATACGACCATGCAGCACGTTTATTAACACTTATAAGTACCATGTAACATGTTCATTACCACTTATACGACCATGCTACACATTCTTTAACACTTATAGCGACCATGCAACACGTTCATTAACCCTTATAGGATCATGTAACACGTTCATTAACCCGTATACGATCATGTAACACGTTCATTAACACTTTTACGACGATGCAATACATTAACACTTATAGTGACCATGCAACACGTTCATCAATACTTATACGACTAAGGAACCCGTTGTTTAACACTTATAGTGACCTTGAACACGTTCGTTAACACTTATAAGATCATATAACACGTTCATACTCACTTATACGTCTATGCAACACATTAACACATAATAACCATGCAACACGTTCATTAATACTTATACGACCAAACAAAACATTCATTAACACTTATAGCGACCATGCAATGCGTTCATTAACACTTACATGATCATGCAACACATTCTTTAATTATAGCGACCATGCAACACGTTCATTAATACATATATGACCATGCAACACATTCTTTAACACTTATAGCGACCATGCAAAACGTTCATTAGCACTTATACGACCATGCTACACATTCTTTAGCATTTATAGCGACCATGTAACACGATTATTAACACTTATACGACCACGCAACAGTCATTAACACAGGACCATGCAACACGTTCCATAACAGTTATACGACCATGCTACACATTCTTTAGCACTTATAGCGACCATGCAACACGATTGATGATACTTATACGACCATGCAACAGTTCTTAACACATACGACCATGCAACGCATTCATTAACACTTATAGGGACCATGCAACACGTTCATTAACACTTTTAGGGAACTTGTGACACGTTCATTAACACTTATACGCCCATGCAACACATTCATTATCATTTATAGCGACCATACATCACACTCATTAACACTTATAGCGACCATGTAACACATTAACTTGATAGCGACTATGCAACACATTAACACATAGCGATCATGCGTTCAGTAACACTTTTAGGGACCATGCAGCACGTTCATTAACATTTATACGACCTTGCTACACTTTCTTTAACAATTATAGCGACCATGCAACAGGTTATCAACACTTATACGACCGTGCAACACGTTCATTAAGACTTATACGACCATGCTACACATTCTTTAGCACTTATAGCGACCATGCAACACGTTTCATAATACTTATACGACCATGCAACACAGTTATTAACATAGACGACCATGCAACACATTAACACTTATAGTGACCATGCAACACGTTCATTAACTCTTATACGACCATGCAACACATTCATTATCCTTTATAGCGACCATACATCACACTCATTAACACTTATAACGACCATGTAACACATCAACACTTATAGCGTCCATGCGACACATTAACACGTATAACGACCTTGCGTTCATTAACACTTACAGCGAACATGCAACACGTTCATTTATATTTATACGACCATGCAACATGTTCATTGACACTTATATGGATCAAGTAACACGTTCATTAACACTTACATGGATGATGTAACACGTTCATTAACACATACGACCATGCAACACATGAATTAACACTTATAACGACCATGCAACATGTTTATTTACACATGCGAGCATGCTACACATTCTTTAACACTTATAGCGACCATGCAACACATTCATTAACACTTATAGGGATCATGTAACACGTTCATTAACACTTATACGACCATGCAGCACATTAAAACTTTTAGTGACCATGCAGCACATTCATTGATACTTATACGACTAAGCAACACATTCATTAAAACTTATAGCGACCATGCAACACGTTCGTTAACACATATACTATCATGTAACAATTTCCTTAACACTTATAAGTCCATGCAACACATTAACACTTATAGTGACCTTGGAACACATTCGTTAATATTTATACGACCAAGCAACACATTCATTAACACTTATAGCGACCATGCAACGCGTTTATTAACACATACGATCATGCAACACATTCTTTAACACTTATAGCGACCATGCAACACGTTCATTAATACTTTTACGATCATGCAACACATTTTTTAACACTTATAGCGACCCTGCAACACGTTTATTATCACTTATAGGGGTCATGTAACACGTTCATTAAGACTTATCCGACCATGCAACACATTCATTAACACTTATACGACCATGCAAAACGTTCATTAACACTTATACGACTTTGCTACACATTCTTTAGCACTTATAGCGACCATGCAACACGTTCATTAATACATATGCGACCAAGCAACACATTCATTAACTTATGCGACCATGCAACACGTTCGTTAGCACTTATGCGATCATGCAACGTGTTCAATATCACTGATAGGGATTATGTAGCACGTTCATTAACATTTATACGACTATGCATGAATGCAACAAGTTCATTGATACTTATACGATTAAGCAACACATTAACACTTATAGCGACCTTGCAACACGTTCATTAATACTTATACGATTATGCTACACATTCTTTAACACTTATAGCGAGCATGTAACACGTTCATTAATACTTATACGACCAAGCAAAGCATTCATTAACACTTATACGACCATGGAACACGTTCATTAACACTTATACGACCATGCAACACGTTTATTAACACTTATAAGGATCATTTAACACGTTCATTAACACTTATACGACCATGCAACACAGTCATTAACATATACGACCATGCAACACATTTATTAACACCTACAGCGACCATGCAACACGTTCATTAACTCTTATAGAAATCTTGTAACACGTTCATTAACACTTATACGACCATGCAACACACTCATTAACACTCATAGCGACCATGTAACACATTAACACTGATAGGGACCATGCAACACATTAACACTTATAGCGACCATGCGTTCAGTAAAGCGACCATGTAACCCATTAACACTGATAGCGACCATGCAACACATTAACACTTATAGCGACCATGCGTTCAGTTACACTTATAGCGACCATGCAACACTTTCATTAACATTTATACGACCATGCAAATGTTCATTAACGCTTATAGGGATCATGTAACATGTTCATTAACACCTACGACCATGCAACACATTAACATTTATAACGACTATGCAACATGTTCATTTACACTTATACGACCATGCTACACATTCTTTAACAGTTATAGCGACCATGCAACACGTTCATTAACACTTATAGGATCATGCAACACGTTCATTAACACTTATACGACCATGCAACACATTGGCACTTATAGTGACCATGCAACACGTTCCTTAATACTTTTACGACCAAGCAACACATTCATTAACACTTATAGCGACCATGCAACACGTTTATTAACACTTATACGATCATGCAACATGTTCAATATCACTTATAGGGATCATGTGACACGTTCATTAACACATACAACCATACACACTCATTAGCACTTATGGCGACCATATAACACATTCATTAACACTTATAGCGACCATGTAACACATGAACACTTTGAGCGACCATGCAACACATTAACACTTATAGCGACCATACATCACACTTATTAACACTTATAGCGACTATGTAACACATCAACACTTATAGCCACCATGCAACACATTTATTAACACTTATAGCGACCATGCAACACATTCACTAGGAATTACAGTGACCATACAACACATTGATTGGCAGTTGTAGCGACTATGCGAAACGTTCATAACGTTACCATGCGAAACATTCATCAGAAGTTATAGCGACCATGTAACACATTTGCCAACAGTTATAGTGACCACGCAACATATTCATTTGTAGTCATAGTGACGATGTACCAAGTTCATTTGCAGTTATATCGCTCATTCAACACAGTCATAATATTATCTACATAGAGTAACATTAGAGGAAACCTGGATCACTTAGAAGGGGCACAAAGCTAATAAAGTTAGATTGATGAATAGACGATAGTCATGGAGTACTTGGGGTGAACACAACATTCAGGTGAGCAGGAAACACTTTTGTTGGACGTGGATCACTTTGAAATTGAACATGTAGCAGCTACAATGATAAAGGAACACTCACAATGGAGCAGAAAGTGATTGCATTAGATATAGTACCTTAAAGTCAAGGCGGAGCACTTACAAATGGAGAGGATACATTAATGGTGAACATAGACGTCATATCAGTGAACACAACATTTATACGAAATATGGAATGCTTGAAGTGTGAACATGGTGAACCTAAGAGTGAAGATGGAATACTGAAACTGACTGGCAAGAGATGTATTCGCCACAAGCATTATGTTGTCACAGTTGTCAGTGTTGTGACTCGGTGGGCCAGTCATGACGGGCGTGGCGAAGAGACGGAGAGGAAGATGCTTTGGATTCAGATGAAGTCCGGCCTTGCCAGCCGTTATCACAAGAAGAGGGTTATCATCCTCCTGTTATTTCCTCCGTTTAAGTATCGTTGACCCTAAAAGAGGCTCATGCTGATGTTTTATGCAGATATTCACGAGCAAGTGCTTCTTAAGGGAACGACCCTCTCTAAACCGCTCTAACTCGGAGCTGTATTATCCGTTAAGTCCTTCGTTGTGTACTTAGCATCTGCGTGTGTGAGGGGGGGGGGGGGGGGAAACCGACGATAGTTGGTCTGGGAGATGATGGGGGTCGGACATAGCGGAGCGACGGAGAACGTTGTGGGTTCTCATGAGTAAGTCGGGAGGGGGGTTGAACTCACCAGGAGCGTAAAAGGAAATTTTTTTCTTTACTTCTATATCAACAAGATTCATGCTTAATTTCTTATCATGTCCTTTGGTTGCCCTATCACTACATTTCTCAAAGAAGTGTTCACTGTCTGCGTCATCGATCTGTTTTAAAAACTTAAAGGTTGTGATCAAGTTACCTCTCATTCTTCCCTCTTATTTGATGGGGAGATTTAAAGCCTCTTGCCTTTCCCTATAACTTAGCTCCTTTAATTCTAGCTCCATCTTTGTTGCCTTTTTTTGGACCTTCTCTGTTAGCTGTATGTGTTTCTTTAGGTGCGGTGACCAAATTTAAGAAGCATAGAGTAGTTTTGGCCTGAGTAGGATATGAACAGCTTGCTACATATTTCCTTGTCCTTATACTTAAAAGCTATTCTGATATCAATTAGCAGACAGTTGGTCTCCTTGACTATTCTCGTAATATGGGACCCTGGCGACAGGTCAGGGACGATGTCGACTCCCAAGTCCTTCTCACACAAAGAATCCAGAAGCTTTTATTCCGTACTAGATGATAATCACACTGGGGCCTTCTTTCTCTTTGTCCCATCCTGATCATACTTATTCGAGTTGAATTTCATGTATCAGATCAACTTTGGAGTCAGTTTAGGTTCCCTTGTAAGCTGATACAGTCCATCTTGCTTTTCACTTCACATTTGCATCATCTGCAAATATATTCATGCAAGTTATCTACGTACATCGGGGAGAGTAATGGCCCCTGAGCAGAACTCTTTCGCACTCCTCTAGGTACCTCGAACCATTTAGAGAATACTTTTGTCATGTATCTAATGTTCCATTCGACTGAGATAATCTTATTCCTGCCTTGTGATCCAGCTTCTTAATCAACCTTCCCATGCGGGACAGTGTCAAATGTTACCTGGTAGTCAAGATACAAGCAGTCCACACTGCCTTCTCTGTCGTCGAAGACAAAGCTCATTCTCTGTCTTAGAGGTTTGTTACACATAACCTCGTATCCCTAAAACCGTACTGTTTCTCTCGTAGATAATTTCTTCGTAATGCCACGAAGGTAGTAACCTATTTTCAACCAATTGCTACTTCTCTTGCTTTTTATATAATTCTCCCACTCCCTCGACGTCTTAACGAAAACGGGATTAAGAGGCATACAGTATATTGGCGGCATCAGCCGGACCTGGGCCGACTTTGTGATAAAGCGCTATTTTTTTTTTTTTTTTTTTTTTTTTCGAACTTGCCAATTAGTAATGTGCGATGGGGAAGATCTATCTACAGTGCAAAGGTGTTGGTCTGTCGGCTAACACTACGTGTAGACAGTGAAGGAAGTTGTTAATAAGAAAACTGTATGGATACTATAAGAGGAAGATTATAGATCAGAATGCTAATAGCAAAGTTAGAAGTAAGTTAGAGGTGGCAGTTAGATGATGGTTCGGACTTATTGGGTCCCATTTGACTTAGGTTGCCGACATCGGCACAGCGACCTTCCAGCACCGCTCACCTTCCGGTGCGGCCGTCGCACGGAAGCAATGGACAACCCTGCCTAGGCGTCCACCATCCCGCTCGACAACCCGCCCTCAGGAACTGGTACCTGCCTGTGGGGGCCACGGGAGAACAGCCTAATCCCGCACACCCCAAGCCAACAAAGGGGAGATGACCTTCAGCCTGCCCGGTGGGCCGACACCAGATGTTTGAGGCAGGCTCCGACTACTCAACCTGTGCCCTTGGACCACATTCTGTAGAGGGAATGCGTCCAGGTTAGGGCTTTGACGCTGCACACCTCTAGGTCCCGGTACGTCAGCCCTAACCCCCTGAGAGCACTCACGCTTTCTTGACACCATGCACCTCGCCAACTCAGGGTAGCTGAGGTAACATGCACGGTGTCTTTACCTGTGTGTTCCCGTACGCCTTGTAAGACTTCCGGGGTACCATAGTAGCTGCACTTGTATGTATGTGCAGCCGAAAGCGGGAAGTGAACCCCGGAGACCTGGGTGTCAATAATGTAGGTCTCCGTACCTTTAGAAGCTACGATGTCCGGCTTTCTAAAGGACCCCACAATCGGAATGCGGGGCTCGCAGGACACCTGAAAACCTCTTTGCCTCAGACGTCCAGCCAAAAACGCGCAGATGTTATCATGCCTCTTGACCCGACCACCGTGTGTACGTGGGCACATCTGAGCGATGTGGCCCAACGTACCCGGCTTCTGGCAGGTGTCACAGAGACCGTTTATTTCGGGACGGCCTCTGGACGCCCTGGCAGGGGTGGGTAGGGCGCCTATCCGCACTTGAACGGCCTTCACGTAATCAGCACCGGACAAGAAACGGTTCCCGCTGTTCACCCACCTACTCACTTGAGGCACAGTGGTAGATGGAGCAAGAGCCGCACCGTCAACAGTGTTGATTAGATTAGCGCGCCATGCGTGCTGACGTTCGAGTTTACTCCCCGCCTGGCGACCGGCAATGCATGCGGGTCCGGACCAGCGCTGCAGTTTGCTCAGGACTGCAGGCTCCCGAACAGCCGCCTGAATTACTGGGTCAGCCGAGGTGAGAAGTTTTTCGAACCGCGCTTGTTTGTTAAGCCGAACGGTTGAAACAAAGTCTGGTATGCCCAGCCCACCATCTCCAGGTGTCGAGTGGAAGAATGCACAGGGCACGTCATGGGCTAGGCGGAGCCAGCGGCGAACAGCCACCCGCACCTGCCTGTCCATGCGTGCTAGTTGCGTCTTATATACTTCCCCCAACACAAGTCGATGCATGAGCTTGGGGATCAGATGTTCAACGAGCAGCGCAATTCGTTGTTGGGGTTTGAGAGGGGCTCTGGTGATGTTTCTTAGCCCCTCTTCTAGCAAGGCACCATAAGACTTTCGGCGACCCCCGGCCCCAACAAGAATTCCGAGGTACTTATAATCGTCCTCAGCACTCATGGAGCCGACAGCGCTGCCCAAGACTTGATACGTCCTATTTTTATTGACGTACCAAGTCTTCCGCTTGCCGTCAACCTCCATACTGAGGGTACGACATTTCCCTGGGTTGACTTGAAGCCCACCCCCCGCGAGAGCCTCAGCCATGACGTCCATTGCCTTTTGGAGGCCAGTGGGCGTCTGTGCTACCAGAACCAAGTCAGCCCGTCTCTTTAGCCCCTGCCACTGACCCTCCACCGTACCCCCAGCGATGAATACATGAAGCAGGTGTGGACTGAGCTCCTGGCTTGGTGCTCTGACTTAGAAAGGCATTCAAAAGAATTTTGAATGCCTTATCAATGAGGAGAGAAACAAAGAAACGGTGGTTTATTGTGCTGTGGGACTAGGAAGTAGACATTGAATTAAAAAAGAGAGGGGTACTGTGAAACTAAGGAAAAGAGCCAAAATTAGGAAGAGAAGATGTAAATCAGTCTACGTCTGCAAAATGGAAGAGGATTGTAAAGGATGTGAAGAGAATCGACTTTAAGTACTAATGAAGGGTTTGATGAAAAAATTGCACTTCATAGAATTTTATTGCCCAACAGTTATATGGAAACACTGGTATGGGAGAATGTGAAAGTTGGATACAGGTCAAAAAGCCGTCTGAAGCTGAATGAGAGAGAGAGAGAGAGAGAGAGAGAGAGAGAGAGAGAGAGAGAGAGAGAGAGAGAGAGAGAGAGAGAGAGGAGTTTGTGTGTGTGTGTGTGTGTGTGTGTGTGTGTGTGTGTGTGTGTGTGTGTGTGTTACATGGATACGCATACACACAGACCTAAAGTGGTCTTGCCTTGATACTAGTGAGAATGATGCAGGCCCCTTAATTGCAGTAGAACAACAGAGGAGCAAACCAGCTCTCTCCTCACTCCCTCCGACAACATTCTGGACGGAAAAGCTCTCTCCTCACTCCCTCCGACAACACTCTGGACGGAAAAGTTCTCTCCTCACTCCCTCCGACAACACAATGGACGGAAAAGTTCTCTCCTCACTCCCTCCGACAACATTCTGGACGGAAAAGCTCTCTCCTCACTCCCTCCGACAACACAATGGACGGAAAAGCTCTCTCCTCACTCTCTCCGACAACACTGGACGGAAAAGCTCTCTCCTCACTCCCTCCGACAACACTCTGGACGGAAAAGTTTAGAAAAATACCTTGTAGAACTAATATGCCTGAATGAAATTTTTATAAGAAAGTCAGAAGGAAGGACGAACGTAAATATGTCATGCATCCCTTCACTTTTTGTTATGAAGACAATAGTAAGAATAAACTTTGAGCCCCAGCTTTGCTGCCTCCCATGTCTATATTACTCCTGATGTGGAAAGGCAATACAATTCCTTTTTGTTCATTTCAAGGAAGGCTACACGGGTTAATCAATGTTGGTACGTTACCTCAGTGTGGTCAAGGTGAGATCTGTGGTTGAGAAGGTAGCATGATAAACCATTACGGTATAATGATTGGTAAAAATAATTATTCAATTTTGAACATATTAAGAGTGTTGCTCTGAACAACATGATCTGGGACCTTATTCCACGTGTCAGTAATTCCGTTGGTGAAAAAACATTTCGGAAAATCAAGATTAAATTGTACTTCTTAGGTTTTGGTCCATCTCTCTCGCTGATAGTACTCACGAAAGAGTAAAGAAATTTTCAATACCATTGTTGTTGAATCCTTTAAGTACTTCAAAACATTCTATTAACTTGCCTTGGAACCGACTCTTGCTTAGAAGGAACAAATTCAGTTCTCGCAATCAGTCCTCATGTGGCTTGTTGCGTATGGAAGGAATAGTTCAGTTGTTTTTGGCTGCACTGTCTTCATTTTAAGAATATCCTTACTTAGATGGGGAACCCTTAATTGCCCTGCATATTCGAGGTGGGGTTTAACTATACCTGAGACTTGCGTATAGTGGCAATACCACAACCTTGCTTTTGATTGTAAAGTTCAACATCCTATTTGCACTTTGTCAGCTTCGTTACAATGCTGGGAATATCTGAAGTTGACCCCTAGATCCCCCACACAAGGGGTATCTTTTACCTTGTAGCCCATCAGATTGTAACTGAATTTCTTTTCGAGGTTTCCTACTTGCAGCAGTTGACATTTACTGACGTTAGATGCATTTGTCATTTTCTAGACAATTCAGCCATTCTATCTAGATTTTCTTGTAATCTTAGTCTATCTACATTAGTTAATATGGCTTTGTCGATTTTTGTTACATCTGCAAATCTAGACTCTGAACTATTCAGCCGACATCATTATCATTAATATAAACGATGAAAAGTATAGGTCCAGAACGGACCCCCTGAGGGAACCCACTAGTAACGGGTAACCACATTTATGATTCACCATTTATTACGATTCATTGCTTCCCATCACGTAACCAAACTTGTATCCAGTTTCCTATGGAACCATTAATCCCTAAAGCCCTGACTTTATGCATCAGTTTACCGTGGGGGACTTTTGTTGAATGCTTTTTGGAAGTCCCGAAATATATAGTATCCATTGAGTACGGAATAATTCATGATAAGATTTAAGGAAGTTTGTAAAGCAGGATCTGTGCCTTCTAAATCCATGTTGTGTATCATTGATCAGACTTTGGTGTTCAAGGTAACCTGCGATTTTATCTTTAACAATCGACTCCAGAAGTTTACATATAATTGGTGTGAGGATGATAGGACGGTAACAGCCAGGCATTTCACGACTTCCCTTATGAATTTAGGAATAACGTCTGGCAACCAGTCTTGTGGTACTATTCCATCTCTGAGAGATTTATTGTAAATATATGTTCATGGTTTGGCAATAGAGAGAGAGAGAGAGAGAGAGAGAGAGAGAGAGAGAGAGAGAGAGAGAGAGAGAGAGAGAGAGAGAGAGAGAGAGAGAGAGAGAGTACAATAGTCAGGGTTGAGGGCGGAATTTGTCAGCCGATGTTTCGGAATCACACTAAAGAGACTGAAATAGGAGAATGAAGGAAACACATAACACTGGTAACTTCTCACTCTAACAGATAAAAGAAAATCGCTCTTAGCTTATACTGACCTGGCTCTGGATGATCAATTTACAGTTTACCAGGTCCTGGGACTGAAGCTGTAGTTAACCATGTTCTGGGACTGAAACTGTGGTTAACCAGGTCCTAGGACTGAAACTGTCATTAAACAGATCCTGGGACTGAAGCTGTGATTAACCAGACCCTGGGACTGAAGCTGTGATTAACCAGACCCTGGGACTGAAGCTGTGATTAAACAGAGCCTGTGGCTGGGGCTGTGGTTAACCAGATCCTGGGACTGAAGCTGTGGTTAACCAGAACCTGTGACTGAAGCTGTGGTTAATCAGAGCCTGTGGCTGGGGCTGTGGTTAACCAGATCCTGGGACTGAAGCTTTGATTAACCAGATCCTGGGACTGCTATTGTAGTTTCTGGCATTAACGTATGTAACCAGGTCCTGGTAATGAAGTTATAGTTCAGCAGGTCATGGAGCTAAAGTTGTAGGTAACCAGATCCTGGAAAATCATGTTATAGTTAACAAGGTCTTGGGTAATCAAATTATAGTTAAATTATAGCCTTGGTTAAAGTTAACCAAGTCCTGATTAAGCAAGTTACAATCACCTATGTCTTTGATGATTATAATTAACCATGGCTTTGGTAAGTTATAGTAACTGGGTTCTGAGACTGATGCAGTTAACCAGTTCATTAGGCTGAGGTTGTAGTTAACTAGGCTCTGAACTAAACTTCCAGTGAGGTCGTGAGACTGAACTTGTAGTTAATCATCTTTTGGGAATAAAGTTGTGGTTAACCAGGTCTCGGTAAATCAATTTATGGTTAATTCACCAAGTCCTGCATAAAGAAGTTATGATTAATTATGCGCCTGGTGATCAATTTATTGTTAACCAGGTCTTTGATAATGAGGTTATAGTTAACCAGGTCCTGGGACTAAGGTTGTAGTTAACTAGGTCCTGGGACGAGGTGTATTTCAATAGATTCTGGGTGATAAACTCATATTTGACCAGGCCCTAAAATGAAGTTGTAGTCGACAAGGTCCAGGGTAATCAAATTACAGTTAACCAGTTGTAATTAACAAGATCCTGGGCCTGCACCTTTAGTTAACCAAGTCCTGGATAATCAAATCATAATCAACTAGATCTTGGGTAGTCGTATTATCGTAAACCAGAGTATAACGAGCATTTACAGAGTGAACATGAAAATGAGAGTGTGAGTGAAGATGAGCCAGACATTGAATAAGTAATAGGTTAGGAAAGAATATGAATTGCGGAGTGACAATCACACTCAGTGAATGTGAGACCTGATGTGAAGGAATTTTAGGAGAGCGACAGTGATGGAAAGAGGTGTCGGAGTTGAGTAAAACGGTGAGAGGTGTGGTTTGAGAATGAAGATGAATGAAACAAAAGGTCATATAATGATGGTGACCATGAAAGTGAAAGGATACGAGAGTCAGGGGAGGATTTAAAAGTGAAAGTGTAGCTGTGGATAAGACTGAACACTAAGTCGAAAGTTAAGGGGAGAATGGGTGAAGAGGATAGCAGAAGCATTTGAAGGTGACATGAGTGACATTTAAAATGAGCACTGAGTGTGAAAATTGGTGGCGAGAATGAATGAGTGCAGTTGAGTTTAAAAGTGTGTGAAGATGAGTAGTAATGTGAGAATGAAGATGAATATGAAACTTAATGAAGGTGAGCATGAAGGTGAGTGTGAAAGTAAGGGTATGATGTGTAAAAGATGCGTGTGAAGGTGTCCAGTTGTAAGGGGACTGATTATGAAAGTGAGAATCTGAAAATGAGTGTATATAGATATGAACATGAGTTACTGAAGGTGATTACGAAAGGGAGTATAGGCACATGTGAACATGAGCGAGTGAGGGTAAGTGGAAAAGTAAGACTGCCGTTCAGACAGAAAGTGAGAGAAGGTGAGTATGAGGTACAATGCGTATGAAAATGAGAGAGAAGGTGATTTTAAAGGTGACAGTGAAGAGGAATGTGATATGAGTGAAACAGCATAAAAGTGAAAGTAAATGTGAGTATAAAGTGTGACTTAACGTGAGTAAGAAAGTAAAGATGATGGAGAATATAAAGATTAGTGATGGTGTTTGAAAGCGAGAGTGAAGGTGATTATGAAACTGGGTGAATGTGAGTGTGAGAATAAGTGATCCTAAGTATGAAAGTGAGTGAAGGTGAGTGTGGCTATGAATGATTATGAATATATAAGTGATTGATGGTGATCGTAGAAATAAGTATGAAGGTGAGTGTTGGGACAAGTGATCTTAGGCATGAAAGTAAGTGGCGGTGAGTGTGAGAATAGATTACCCTGGGTATAAAAGCAAGTGAAGTTACTCTGTGATCCTGTGTATGAAAGTGCGTGAAGGTGAGCGTGGGAATAAGTGATCCTGGATATGAAGGTGAGTTAAGGTGAGTGTGGCGATAAGTGATCTTATTTAATAAAGTGAAGGTGTGTGGGAATAAGTGATACTGGGTATGAAGGTGAGTGTGGGAATCAGTGATCCTGGGTTTGAAAGTGAGTGAAGGTAAATTGGGATAATTGATTATGGGTATGAAACCGAATAGTGTGTGTGTGGGAATCAGTGATCCTGGGTATGACAGTGAGTGATGGTGAGTGTGGGAGTCAGTGATGCTGAGTATGAGAGTGAGTGATGGTGAGTGTGGGAGTCAGTGATCCTGGGTATGAGAGTGAGTGATGGTGAGTGTGGGAGTCAGTGATGCTGAGTATGAGAGTGAGTGATGGTGAGTGTGGGATTCAGTGATCCTGGGTATGAGAATGAGTGATGGTGAGTGTGGGAGTCAGAGATCCTGGGTATGAGACTGAGTGAAGGTGTGCGTAAAAGTGAGGGTGAAGGTGCTCGTGAGAGTTGGCTCCCTCAAGGCGAGCTCTTTGATCTGGGCTGGAAAGCAGGGAGATGTGTCCATCCAGCGGCATCACGGACTTATCCCACTATGCTACAGCAGTCTCATTTCTTTATATAGAAAATATGAATACATGCATCTTGATTGTTGTTTAACTAGAGTGATTGTCTCACTTATATATATATATATATATATATATATATATATATTAATATATATATATATATATATATTATATATATATATATATATATATATATATATATATTTTTTTTTTTTTTTTTTTTTATTGGTTTGTTCCCGTTTTTGCGAGGTTTGCCAAGGGAAAAGACAAAGAAATGGCCCAACCCCCCCCCCATAACTTTTTAAAAAACGTCCAAAAACACGAAAATATAATACCTACCCCTTTCCCCATGTTTACCCCAGACGTTCACATGCCTTGATCAATCCACTGAACATCAACCCGGGGGTATCCAATCGTCCAATTCACTCTATCCTTGCCCTCCTTTACCCCCTGATGTTGGGGCCCCCGATCACAAAAAATTTTTTCACCCATTTTTTCCCCCCCAAATTTTGTCTCCCCTTCCCTCGTCCTCCACCTCCGACACATATTCCTTTGGTCAATTTTTCCTACTCATTCTTCCAGTGCCCAAAACCCATTTAAAAAACACCCCTTTTCGCTCTCTCCCACCTCTTTTTTTTCCAAAACCTCCTTAAACCCTTACTTACTTACTCGTCAAACCACCCCCCCCACACATTTCCCAAAAAACCATTTCCGCAATACCTCCCGCGCAAACTCTACCCTTTTCCCACGGCCTCGAAACCCATACAACATTTTTGGAAACCCCAACTTTCCTTAAAACATCCCCCATTTTTCTTTCCGAGTAATGTTCTCGTTTCCAACTTTTAAAGGCCCCCCCAAATTTTGCCCCCTACCCCATATGATCCATTCCGCTTCCGGTTTCCATCCGCGCCAGATCCCTCCCAAACTAAAACCTTTTTCTTCCTCCGTTTTTTCTCCATTAAATTTACCTCCAATTGATTTGACCCTCAACCCTACTTACCTAAATAACCTGTCTTATTCTTTTTTTAAATTTAACTTTTTTTTTCCACATTTTTTCCAAATCAGTCCCCGCTTTTTCAGTTTCTCACATGAATCACCCCACCGCTGTTCATAGCGAAAAAACACTGACTCACTTCCCCTCTTATCCCCAACGACTTCATACTTGCCCCTTTTTCCCAAAACTTTTTCATTACCTCCTAACAACCCCCTCCATAAACAAATTAAAAAACCATGGGAACCCAACCCCCCCACCCAAAAGGGAAACCAATCCTTTTCCTTTTCCCCTACACTCAATGCCTTCCCTTTCCTCAATAAAAACTTTTTCACTTTTCTAACAATTTTCCCCACACCATTTTTCTTCCCTTCCACAGAGCTCTCTAAACCTTATATAGGCCTTCCCCAATCCTAAAAATGAAATACAAATCCATTTGCTTTTCTAAGTATTTTTCCCCAAAAATTTTTCAAACAAACACCTGATCCAACATCCTCTACCACTTCTGAAAACCCCGCCCCTTCCCCAATTTATGCTTTTACATGCCTTCACCCCTTTAACAATACCCCCCTTTAAATTTCAGGAAACCAAAAAATTTACCTCTGTAATTTGGGGAAAATCACCTTATCCCCCTTTCCTTTGTACAATGGCACTATGAGCATTCCGCCCAAACTCAGGCACCTACCATGAGTATACAAAATTAAATAACCTTACCAACCTTTAAAATCAGTCCCCCCTTTTTTAAAAAATTCCACGCAATACCATCCAAACCGCGCCTTCCGGCTTTTTCTTCCCAAAGCTTTACTAACCCCCTTTCCCTGTTTACCAAATATTTTTTAACCCTCTCAATTGCCACCCATCGACCAAACCCCATATCGCCCCTTATATCAAAACATTAAAAAAACCCTTTAAAAATCACTCCATTCCTTCTCACATCACCCTATTGTTATCAACCCCATTTTCGCCCTTCACTGAAGTTTCCCCCTTTGCTCCTTGTCTTACGCACTTTTTTTACCCCCTTCCCCAAAAAAACTTTTTATTTTCCTAAAAAATTTTAAAATTCTCTTCAACCCCCCCCTTTTTTTGCCCCTTTTTTTCACCTCTTGCCCTTTCTTTTGACCTTCCCCTCTTTTTTTTATAATCTCCCACTCAATTGCATTTTTTTTCCCCCCAAAAAAAGCCAAAGCCTCCTCTTCTCTTTTATAAAAATCTTACTTCTTCATCCCACCACTATCCCTTTCAATCAACCATCCCCCCTTCTAAAACCCCCCAAAATCTTTTGCGCAATCGATCATGCTTCCTAAATCCATCCCATTCCTCCCCCACTCCCCTTATCTGCCATTGTTCTCACCTTTTCCATTCTGTACTCAGTCTCTCCTGTACTTCCTCACACAGGTCTCCTTCCCAAGCCTCACTTACTCTCACCCCTCTTCACTCCAACATTCAACTCTTCTTTTCTGAAAACCCATTTAACCAAAAAATATTCCCTTAGCCTCCACAAGATAATGATCAGACATCCCTCCAGTTGCACCTTCAGCACATTAACATCCAAAAGTCTCTCTTACCACGCATGTCAATTAAACAGTAATCCAATAACGCTTCTGGCCATCTCTCCTACTTACATAAGTATACTTATGTATATCTCGCTTTTTAAACAGGTATTCCCAATCATCAGTCCTTTTTCAGCACATAAATTACAAGTCTTTCACATTTCCTTTGTCAAACACTGAACACCCCATGTTCTACCAATTACTCCCTCAAACTGCACATTACTCACCTTTGCATTCAAATTCACCCATCTCTATAACCCGGTCTGTGCATCAAACCACCAACACACTCATTCAGCTGCCTCCCAAAACTCTTGCCTTCCCCTTCATGATCTTTCTTCTCATGCCCAGGCGCCCATATGCCACCAATAATCCCCACCCTCTCCATCAACTTTCAGTTTTTACCCATATTAATCGAGAATTTACTTTCTTCACATTCTATCACAAACTCCACAACTCCTGTTTCTGGAGTATTGATACTCCTTCCCTTGCTTCTTTCCTCTACTAACCCTGATTTACTCCCAGACCTTCCCAAACCACTCTTCCCCTTTACCCTTGTGCTTCGTTTCACTCAGAGCCACAACATCCAGGGTTCCTTTCCTCAAACTACTACCTATCTCTCTTTTTTCACATCTTGTCTCGTTACATTCACACACATTTAGGCAACCCCACTCTGAAGCCTTGTGGAGGATGAGCACTCCCTGCGTGACTCCTTCTTCGTTTCCATTTTAGAATGTTTAATACAAGGAGGGGAGGATTTTTCTGCGGGCCCCCACGCTCCCGTCCCCTCTAGTCGCTTTCTACGACACGCGAGAGGAATAGTGGGAAAGTAATCTTTCACCTATCCCCAAGGTAATCTACATTTATATATACATATACACATACACACACATCACATATACGGCACATATACACACACATACACATACTTACGCACATATACACACAACACACACATACATATATATTACATATGAAAAATGTAAGAAAACCAATTTAGAAAACTGAAACTTCTAGCTCTGAAAATGAATGAAAAAAAATAATGTCCATAATGGTTCAAACCTCTTGGCTATGGGAAAAAAGGAAATGTATAAAATTATTTACACAAACGTCATGCAGTTATCATCATTTAACCACTGTATTCATAAGCTTCAATGTTCCTAATAAGGCTTACATTTTTTATCAATTTCACTATTTTCCTGTCAAAACACATGTAATTTATATATATATATAATTTATATATATTATATATATTATATATATATATATATATATATATATATATTTTTTTTTTTTTTTTTTTCTTTTTCTTTCTTCGTACTATTCGCCATTTTCCCGCAATTAGCGAGGTAGCGTTATCACAGAGACTGGGCCTTAGAGGGATTATCCTCACTGGCCCCTCTCTGTTCCTTCTTTTGGAAAATGTAAAAAAAAAAAAAAAAAAAAAAAAAAAAAATTATATTATATATAATATTTTATATATATATATATATATTAAATAATAATATATTTATATTTATATTTATATAGATATATATATATATCTATATATATATATTTATATATATATATATATATATATTTATATATATATAATATATATATATATATATTTACACACACCACTATGATGTGATTACTGGTTTAAAAAGCGAGATATACTATAAGTATACTTATGTAAGTAGGAGTGATGGCCAGAGAGCGTTATTGGATTATGTGTTAATTGACAGTTGCGCGCGGAAAGAGAGGACTTTTGGATGTTAATGTGCTGAGAGGTGCAACTGGAGGGATGTCTGATCATTACCTTGTGGAGGGCCTAAGGTGCAGATTTGTATGGGTTTTCAGAAAAGAAAGAGTGAATGTGTGGGGTGAAGAGGGTGGTGGAGAGTAGTGAGCTTGGGAAGGGAGCCTTTGTGTGAGGAAGTACCAGGAGAGACTGAGTTACAGGAATGAAAAGGTTCTCGGAACAATGGAAGTATGGGGAGTGGAGGGAGGAATGGGATGTATTTAGGGAATCAGTGATGGGATTGCGCAAAAGATGCTTGTGGCTTGAGAAGGAGTGGTGATGGGTTGATTAGGAAAGGGTAGTGTGTGCGTGGGATGAAGATAGTAAGTGTATTAGTGAAAGAGAAGAGAGGAGGCAATTTGGACGGATTTTTGCAGGGAGAAGAATGCAATTGAGTGGGAGTTTATAATAGAAAGAGGACAGGAGGTCAAGAGAAAGGTGCAAGAAAGGTCGAAAAAAATGGGCAAAATGAGAGTTTGGGGTGAGAGAGTAATCATTAAATTTTAGTGTGAATAAAAAGATGTTCTGGAAGGAGGTAAATAAAGTGCGTAAGAAAGGGAGCAAATGGGACTTCAGTGAAGGGCGCAAAATGGCGGTGGTATAACAAAGTAGTGGTGATGTGAGAATGGAAGATGGAGTGAGTATTTTGAAGGTTTGTTGGAATGTGTTTTATGATAGAGTGGCAGATATAGGGTGTTTTGGTCGAGGGGTGGTGTGCCCAAAGTGAGTGGGTTAGGGAAAATGATTTGGTAAACAGAGATGAGAGAGTAGTAAAAGCTTTGCGGAAGATGAAAGCCGGCAAGGCAGCATGTTTGGATGGTATTGCAGTGGAATTTATTAAAAAAAAGGGGTGTTGACTGTATTGTTGACTGGTTGGTAGGTTATTTAATGTATGTAGACTCATGGTGAGCGTGCTGAGGGATTGCGGAATGCGTGCATAGGCCTTGTACAAGGCAAAGGGGATAAGAGGGGAGTGCTCAAATTACGAGG
The DNA here is from genome assembly GCF_036320965.1 of Panulirus ornatus. NCBI lineage: Eukaryota > Metazoa > Arthropoda > Malacostraca > Decapoda > Palinuridae > Panulirus > Panulirus ornatus. The sequence continues at coordinate 24,573,529 of NC_092244.1, read as the reverse complement.
TATAAGTTTGTTGAGTATTCCCCTGGAATTTTATAGGGGAGGGTTTGATTGAGGGGTGAAGGCAGTCGGTCAGATTGGGGAAGGCAGTGGGTTTTTGAAGTGGTAGAGGATGTGTGGTCAGGTGTTTGCTTTGAAGAATTATGTGAAAAATACTTGAAAAGCAAGGTTTGTTTTTAGCATTTAGGGATCTGGAGAAGGCATATGATAGGTTGATAGGATTTGGGGAAAGGTATTAAGAATTTTTGGTGTGGGGGAAAGTTGTTAAAAAGCAGTGAAAGTTTTTATGAGGATGAAAGGCATGTGACGTGTGGAAAGAGAGGAAAGTGTTTGGTTCTGTAAATGAGGTTGCGGCAGGGTTGTGATGTCCCCTGTTTTTTAATTTTTTTTGGTTGGGGTTTTTGGGGGAGGTAATGCAAGATTTTTGGAAAAAGGGGGAAAGTAGAAGTCTTTTGGGGGATGGAGAGCTTGGGTAGTAGTTGTTGTTCGCTGTGATACAGGCTGGTGGTGTTTCTGTGAGAAATGCGAAGTGGGATGAGTTTGGTAAAGTGTTGAAAGAAAAAAGTTAAGATTTAAATGTGAATAAGGAAGGTTATTAGGTACAGTGGGTTGGGGGTTATAATTTGGGGAGGTATTTTGAATGGAGAAAAATGGAAAGAAAAGTTTTTTAGATATCTGGGAGTGGATCTGGCAGCGGATGGAACCATGGAAGCGGAAGGGATCTAGGGGGGGGGGGGGGGAAAATTCGGGGGACCCTTAAAAAATGTGTGGAAGTCGAGAAAACATTATCTCGGAAAGAAAAAAATGGGTATTTTTTGAGGAATAGTGGTTCAACAATGTTGTAGGGTTTGCGAGGCGTGGGCTATGGTGATTTGTGCGGGGGGATGGATGTGCTGGAAATGTGATGTTTGAGGCAATTTTGGGGTGTGAGGTGGTTTGACGAGTAAAGTAACTTAAGGGAAAGAGAGATGTGTGGAAAATAAAAAGAGCGTGGTTGAGAGGCAGAAGGGGTGTTTTGAAAGGGTTTGGGGACTTGGGGGAAAATGAGTGGGAAAAGATTGACCAAGAGGATATATGTGTCGGAGGTGGGGGGAACGGGAGAAGGGAGACCAAATTGGGGTGGAAAGTGGATGAAAAGATTTTTGTGGATCGGGCCTGAACATCAGGGGGGTGAAAGGGGAAAGGAATAGGTGTTTTGGACGATGTGGTATCCGGGGTTGACGTCTGTCAGTGGATTAAAAAGGATTGAAGGTTGGGGTCCATCTTTGGTTGTTTTTTGCGTTTGGGGGAAAACGGGGGAAGGGAAAAAAAAAAAAAATATATAATATATATATAATATAATAAAATATTATATATATTTTTATATATATATATATATTTTTTATTATATTATATTTCGTCTCCGCTTGCGATACGCAAGAAACGAAAAAATGGCCAACCACCCCTACACATGTATTAAATCATGTCCACACACGCATATACATATAAAATTCATGTACACATTATATATATCACACACGCATATATATATGCACAAATTAATGTCTGCTTATTCTTTCCCATCGCACTCCACACATGGAATACCACCCCTCCCCCTCATGTTGCGAGGTAACGCTAGGAAAAGACAACAAAGGCCCCTTTTTCACACTCCTCTCTAGCGTCATGAATAATGCACAAACCACACTCCTTCCAATCCAGCCCACACAACTTTCCATGGTTTACCCCAGACGTTTCCCACATGCCCTGATTCAATCCACTGACAGCACGTCAACCCCGTATACCACATCGTCCAATTCACTCTATTCCTTGCCCGCCTTTCCCTCCTGCATGTTCAGGCCCCCATCACTCAAAATCTTTTTCACTCCATCTTTCCCTCCAATTTGGTCTCCCTTCTCCCTTCCCCACTCGACACATATATCCCCTTGGTCAATCTTTCCTCACTCATTCTCTCCAGTGCAAAACCATTCAAAACACCCTCTTCTGCTCTCTCAACCCCCTCTTTTTATTTCACACATCTCTCTTACCCTTTCATTACTTACTCGATCAAACCACCTCACACCACAATTGTCCTCAAACATCTCATTTCCGCACATCCACCCCTCGCACAAAATCTATCCTAGCCCACGCCTCGCAACCATAAACATTGTTGGAACCACTATTCCTTCAAAAAATACCCATTTTTTCTTTCCGAGATAATGTTCTCGACTTCCACACATTCTTCAAGGCCCCCAGAATTTTCGCCCCCTCCCCCACCCTATGATCCACTTCCGCTTCCATGGTTCCATCCGCTGACAGATCCACTCCCAGATATCTAAAACACTTCACTTCCTCCAGTTTTTCTCCATTCAAACTCACCTCCCAATTGACTTGACCCTCAACCCTACTGTACCTAATAACCTTGCTCTTATTCACATTTACTCTTAACTTTCTTCTTCCACACACTTTACCAAACTCAGTCAGCCAGCTTCTGCAGTTTCTCACATGAATCAGCCACCAGCGCTGTATCATCAGCGAACAACAACTGACTCACTTCCCAAGCTCTCTCATCCCCAACAGACTTCATACTTGCCCCTCTTTCCAAAACTCTTGCATTTACCTCCCTAACAACCCCATCCATAAACAAATTAAACAACCATGGAGACATCACACACCCCTGCCGCAAACCTACATTCACTGAGAACCAATCCCTTTCCTTTTTTTCCTACACGTACACATGCCTTACATCCTCGATAAAAACTTTTCACTGCTTCTAACAACTTTCCTCCCACACCATATATTCTTAATACCTTCCACAGAGCATCTCTATCAACTCTATCATATGCCTTCTCCAGATCCATAAATGCTACATACAAATCCATTTGCTTTTCTAAGTATTTCTCACATACATTCTTCAAAGCAAACACCTGATCCACACATCCTCTACCACTTCTGAAACCACACTGCTCTTCCCCGATCTGATGCTCTGTACATGCCTTCACCCTCTCAATCAATACCCTCCCATATAATTTACCAGGAATACTCAACAAACTTATACCTCTGTAATTTGAGCACTCACTCTTATCCCCTTTGCCTTTGTACAATGGCACTATGCACGCATTCCGCCAATCCTCAGGCACCTCACCATGAGTCATACATACATTAAATAACCTTACCAACCAGTCAACAATACAGTCACCCCCTTTTTTAATAAATTCCACTGCAATACCATCCAAACCTGCTGCCTTGCCGGCTTTCATCTTCCGCAAAGCTTTCACTACGTCTTCCCTGTTTACCAAATAATTTTCCCTAACCCTCTCACTTTGCACACCACCTCGACGAAAACACCCTATATCTGCCACTCTGTCATCAAACACATTCAACAAACCTTCAAAATACTCACTCCATCTCCTTCTCACATCACCACTACTTGTTATCACCTCCCCATTTGCGCCCTTCACTGAAGTTCCCATTTGCTCCCTTGTCTTACGCACTTTATTTACCTCCTTCCAGAACATCTTTTTATTCTCTCTAAAATTTAATGATACTCTCTCATCCCAACTCTCATTTGCCCTTTTTTTCACCTCTTGCACCTTTCTCTTGACCTCCTGTCTCTTTCTTTTATACATCTCCCACTCAATTGCATTTTTTCCCTGCAAAAATCGTCCAAATGCCTCTCTCTTCTCTTTCACTAATACTCTTACTTCTTCATCCCACCACTCACTACCCTTTCTAATCAACCCACCTCCCACTCTTCTCATGCCACAAGCATCTTTTGCGCAATCGATCACTGCTTCCCTAAATACATCCCATTCCTCCCCCACTCCCCTTACTTCCATTGTTCTCACCTTTTTCCATTCTGTACTCAGTCTCTCCTGGTACTTCCTTACACAGGTCTCCTTCCCAAGCTCACTTACTCTCACCACCCTCTTCACTCCAACATTCACTCTTCTTTTCTGAAAACCCATACAAATCTTCCCCTTAGCCTCCACAAGATAATGATCAGACATCCCTCCAGTTGCACCTCTCAGCACATTAACATCCAAAAGTCTCTCTTTCCCACGCCTGTCATTTAACACGTAATCCAATAACGCTCTCTGGCCATCTCTCCTACTTACATAAGTATACTTATGTATATCTCGCTTTTTAAACCAGGTATTCCCAATCATCAGTCCTTTTTCAGCACATAAATCTACAAGCTCTTCACCATTTCCATTTACAACACTGAACACCCCATGTATACCAATTACTCCCTCAACTGCCACATTACTCACCTTTGCATTCAAATCACCCATCACTATAACCCGGTCTCGTGCATCAAAACCACCAACACACTCATTCAGCTGCTCCCAAAACACTTGCCTCTCATGATCTTTCTTCTCATGCCCAGGCGCATATGCACCAATAATCACCCACCTCTCTCCATCAACTTTCAGTTTTACCCATATTAATCGAGAATTTACTTTCTTACATTCTATCACAAACTCCCACAACTCCTGTTTCAGGAGTATTGATACTCCTTCCCTTGCTCTTGTCCTCTCACTAACCCCTGACTTTACTCCCCAGACATTCCCAAACCACTCTTCCCCTTTACCCTTGAGCTTCGTTTCACTCAGAGCCAAAACATCCAGGTTCCTTTCCTCAAACATACTACCTATCTCTCCTTTTTTCACATCTTGGTTACATCCACACACATTTAGGCACCCCACTCTGAGCCTTCGAGGAGGATGAGCACTCCCCGCGTGACTCCTTCTTCTGTTTCCCATTTTAGAAAGTTAATACAAGGAGGGGAGGATTTCTGGCCCCCCCGCTCCCGTCCCCTCTAGTCGCTTTCTACGACACGCGAGGAATACGTGGGAAGTATTCTTTCACCCTATCCCCAAGGATAATATACATATATATATACATATACACATACACACACATACACATACATACGCACATATACACACACATACACATACATACGCACATATACACACACACACACATACATATATATACATATGAAAAATGTAAGAAACAATTTAGAAAACTGAAACTTCTAGCTTGAAATGAATGAAAAAAATGAATGTCACATAATGGTTCAACCTCTGGCTATGGAAAAAGGAAATGTATAATTTATTTACACAAACGTCAATAGCAGTTCTCATCAATTTAACCACTGTATCAATAAGCTTCAATGTCTAAGCTACATTTTTCTCCAATTTCACTATTTTCCTGTCAAAACGCCATGTATTATATATATATATATATATATATATATATATATATATATATATATATATATATATATATATATATATATATATTTTTTTTTTTTTTTTTTCTTTTTCTTTCTTTCGTACTATTCGCCATTTCCCGCATTAGCGAGGTAGCGTTATCAACAGAGGACTGGGCCTTAGAGGGAATATCCTCACCTGGCCCCCCTCTCTGTTCCTTCCTTTGGAAATTAAAAAAAAAAAAAAAAAAAAAAAAAAAATTATATATATAATATATATATATATATATATATATAAATATATATATTTATATTTATATTTATATATATATATATATATATATATATATATATATATATATATATATATATATATATATATATATATATATATATATACATATATATATATATATATACACACACACACATATGATTGGGAATACCTGGTTTAAAAAGCGAGATATACATAAGTATACGTATGTAAGTAGGAGAGATGGCCAGAGAGCGTTATTGGATTATGTGTTAATTGACAGGCGCGCGAAAGAGAGACTTTTGGATGTTAATGTGCTGAGAGGTGCAACTGGAGGGATGTCTGATCATTATCTTGTGGAGGCTAAGGTGAAGATTTGTATGGGTTTTCAGAAAAGAAGAGTGAATGTTGGGGTGAAGAGGGTGGTGAGAGTAAGTGAGCTTGGGAAGGAGACTTGTGTGAGGAAGTACCAGGAGAGACTGAGTACAGAATGGAAAAAGGTGAGAACAATGGAAGTAAGGGGAGTGGGGGAGGAATGGGATGTATTTAGGGAATCAGTGATGGATTGCGCAAAAGATGCTTGTGGCATGAGAAGAGTGGGAGGTGGGTTGATTAGAAAGGGTAGTGAGTGGTGGGATGAAGAAGTAAGAGTATTAGTGAAAGAGAAGAGAGAGGCATTTGGTCGATTTTTGCAGGGAAAGAATGCAATTGAGTGGGAGATGTATAAAAGAAAGAGACAGGAGGTCAAGAGAAAGGTGCAAGAGGTGAAAAAATGGGCAAATGAGAGTTGGGGTGAGAGAGTATCATTAAATTTTAGGGAGAATAAAAAGATGTTCTGGAAGGAGGTAAATAAAGTGCGTAAGACAAGGGAGCAAATGGGAACTTCAGTGAAGGGCGCAAATGGGGAGGTGATAACAAGTAGTGGTGATGTGAGAAGGAGATGGAGTGAGTATTTTGAAGGTTTGTTGAATGTGTTTGATGATAGAGTGGCAGATATAGGGTGTTTTGGTCGAGGTGGTGTGCAAAGTGAGAGGGTTAGGGAAAATGATTTGGTAAACAGAGAAGAGGTAGTGAAAGCTTTGCGGAAGATGAAAGCCGGCAAGGCAGCAGGTTTGGATGGTATTGCAGTGGAATTTATTAAAAAAGGGGGTGACTGTATTGTTGACTGGTTGGTAAGGTTATTTAATGTATGTATGACTCATGGTGAGGTGCCTGAGGATTGGCGGAATGCGTGCATAGTGCCATTGTACAAAGGCAAAGGGGATAAGAGTGAGTGCTCAAATTACAGAGGTATAAGTTTGTTGAGTATTCCTGGTAAATTATATGGGAGGGTATTGATTGAGAGGGTGAAGGCATGTACAGAGCATCAGATTGGGGAAGAGCAGTGTGGTTTCAGAAGTGGTAGAGGATGTGTGGATCAGGTGTTTGCTTTGAAGAATGTATGTGAGAAATACTTAGAAAAGCAAGTGGATTTGTATTTAGCATTTATGGATCTGGAGAAGGCATATGATAGAGTTGATAGAGATGCTCTGTGGAAGGTATTAAGAATATATGGTGTGGGAGGCAAGTTGTTAGAAGCAGTGAAAAGTTTTTATCGAGGATGTAAGGTATGTGTACGTGTAGGAAGAGAGGAAAGTGATTGGTTCTCAGTGAATGCAGGTTTGCGGCAGGGGTGTGTGATGTCTCCATGGTTCTTTAATTTGTTTATGGATGGGGTTGTTAGGGAGGTGAATGCAAGAGTTTTGGAAAGAGGGGCAAGTATGAAGTCTGTTGGGGATGAGAGAGCTTGGGAAGTGAGTCAGTTGTTCGCTGATGATACAGCGCTGGTGGCTGATTCATGTGAGAAACTGCAGAAGCTGGTGACTGAGTTTGGTAAAGTGTGTGAAAGAAGAAAGTTAAGAGTAAATGTGAATAAGAGCAAGGTTATTAGGTACAGTAGGGTTGAGGGTCAAGTCAATTGGGAGGTGAGTTTGAATGGAGAAAAACTGGAGGAAGTGAAGTGTTTTAGATATCTGGGAGTGGATCTGGCAGCGGATGGAACCATGGAAGCGGAAGTGGATCATAGGGTGGGGGAGGGGGCGAAAATTCTGAGAGCCTTGAAGAATGTGTGGAAGTCGAGAACATTATCTCGGAAAGCAAAAATGGGTATGTTTGAAGGAATAGTGGTTCCAACAATGTTGTATGGTTGCGAGGCGTGGGCTATGGATAGAGTGGTGCGCAGGAGGATGGATGTGCTGGAAATGAGATGTTTGAGGACAATGTGAGGTGTGAGGTGGTTTGATCGAGTAAGTAACGTAAGGGTAAGAGAGATGTGTGGAAATAAAAAGAGCGTGGTTGAGAGAGCAGAAGAGGGTGTTTTGAAATGGTTTGGTCACATGGAGAGAATGAGTGAGGAAAGATTGACCAAGAGGATATATGTGTCGGAGGTGGAGGGAACGAGGAGAAGAGGGAGACCAAATTGGAGGTGGAAAGATGGAGTGAAGAAGATTTTGTGTGATCGGGGCCTGAACATGCAGGAGGGTGAAAGGAGGGCAAGGAATAGAGTGAATTGGAGCGATGTGGTATACCGGGGTTGACGTGCTGTCAGTGGATTGAATCAGGGCATGTGAAGCGTCTGGGGTAAACCATGGAAAGCTGTGTAGGTATGTATATTTGCGTGTGTGGATGTATGTATATACTTGTGTATGGGGGAGGGTTGGGCCATTTCTTTCGTCTGTTTCCTTGCGCTACCTCGCAAACGCGGGAGACAGCGGCAAAAAAAAAAAAAAAAAAAAAAATATATATATATATATATATATATATATATATATATATATATATATATATATATATATATATATATATATATATATATATATATATATCGCTGTCTCCCGCGTTTGCGAGGTAGCGCAAGGAAACAGACAAAAGAAATGGCCCAACCCACCCCCATACACATGTATATACATACACGTCCACACACGCAAATATACATACATATACATCTCAATGTACACATATATATATACACACACAGACACATACATATATACCCATGCACACAATTCACACTGTCTGCCTTTATTCATTCCCATCGCCACCTCGCCACACATGGAATACCATCCCCCTCCCCCCTCATGTGTGCGAGGTAGCGCTAGGAAAAGACAACAAAGGCCCCATTCGTTCACACTCAGTCTCTAGCTGTCATGCAATAATGCCCGAAACCACAGCTCCCTTTCCACATCCAGGCCCCACACTACTTTCCATGGTTTACCCCAGACGCTTCACATGCCCTGATTCAATCCACTGCCAGCACGTCAACCCCGGTATACCACATCGATCCAATTCACTCTATTCCTTGCCCGCCTTTCATCCTCTTGCATGTTCAGGCCCCGATCACTCAAAATCTTTTTCACTCCATCTTTCCACCTCCAATTTGGTCTCCCACTTCTCCTCGTTCCCTCCACCTCTGACACATATATCCTCTTGGTCAATCTTTCCTCACTCATTCTCTCCAAGTGAGCAAACCATTTCAAAACACTCTCTTCTGCTCTCTCAACCATACTCTTTTTATTTCGACACATCTCTCTTACCCTTACATTAGTTACTCGATCAAACCACCTCACACCACATATTGTCCTCAAACATCTCATTTTCAGCACATCCACCCTACTGCGCACAACTCTATCCATAGCCCACGCCTCGCAACCATAAAACATTGTTGGAACCACTATTCCTTCAAACATACCCATTTTTGCTTTCCGAGATTATGTTCTCGACTTCCAAACATTCTTCAAGGCTTCCAGAATTTTAGCCCCCTCCCCCACCCTATAATTCACTTCCGCTTCCATGGTTCCATCCGCTGCCAAATCCACTCCCAGATACCTAAAACACTTTACTTCCTCCAGTTTTTTCTCCATTCAAACTTACCTCCCAATTGACTTGACCCTCAACCCTACTGTACCTAATAACCTTGCTCTTATTCACATTTACTCCTAACTTTCTCCTTTCACACACTTTACCAAACTCAGTCACCAGCTTCAGCAGTTTCTCACATGAATCAGCCACCAGCGCTGTATCATCAGCGAACAACAACTGACTCACTTCCCAAGCTCTCTCATCCACAACAGACTGCATACTTGTCCCTCTTTCCAAAACACTTGCATTCACCTCCCTAACAACCCCATCCATAAACAAATTAAACAACCATGGAGACATCACACACCCCTGCCGCAAACCTACATTCACTGAGAACTAATCACTTTCCTCTCTTCCTACACGTACACATACCTTACATCCTCGATAAAAACTTTTCACTGCTTCTAACAACTTGCCTCCCACACCATATATTCTTAATACCTTCCACAGAGCATCTCTATCAACTCTATCATATGCCTTCTCCAGATCCATAAATGCTACATACAAATCCATTTGCTTTTCTAAGTATTTATCACATACATTCTTGAAAGCAAACACCTGATCCACACATCCTCTACCACTTCTGAAACCACACTGCTCTTCCCCAATCTGATGCTTTGTACATGCCTTCACCCTCTCAATCAATACCCTCCCATATAATTTACCAGGAATACTCAACAAACTTATACCTCTGTAATTTGAGCACTCACTCTTATCCCCTTTGCCTTTGTACAATGGCACTATGCACGCATTCCGCCAATCCTCAGGCACCTCACCATGAATCATACATATTTTAAATAACCTTACCAACCAGTCAACAATACAGTCACCCCTTTTTTAATAAATTCCACTGCAATACCATCCAAACCTGCTGCCTTGCCGGCTTTCATCTTCCGTAAAGCTTTTACTACATATTACCAAATCATTTTCCCTAACCCTCTCACTTTGCACACCCCCTCGACGAAAACACCCTATATCTGCCACTCAATCATGAAACACATTCAACAAACCTTCAGAATACTCACTCCATCTCCTTCTCACATCACCACTACTTGTTATCACCTCCCCATTAGCCCCCTTCACTGAAGTTCCCATTTGCTCCCTTGTCTTACGCACTTTATTTACCTCCTTCCAAAACATCTTTTTATTGTCCCTAAAATTCAATGATACTCTCTCACCCCAACTCTTATATATATATATATATATATATATATATATATATATATATATATATATATATATATATATATATATATATATATATATTTTTTTTTTTTTTTTTTTTTTTTTTTGCTTTGTCGCTGTCTCCCGCGTTTGCGAGGTAGCGCAAGGAAACAGACGAAAGAAATGGCCCAACCCACCTCATACACATGTATATACATACGTCCACACACACGCAAATATACATACCTACACAGCTTTCCATGGATTACCCCAGACGCTTCACATGCCTTGATTCAATCCACTGACAGCACGTCAACCCCGGTATACCACATCGCTCCAATTCACTCTATTCCTTGCCCTCCTTTCACCCTCCTGCATGTTCAGGCCCCGATCACACAAAATCTTCTTCACTCCATCTTTCCACCTCCAATTTGGTCTCCCTCTTCTCCTCGTTCCCTCCACCTCCGACACATATATCCTCTTGGTCAATCTTTCCTCACTCATTCTCTCCATGTGACCAAACCATTTCAAAACACCCTCTTCTGCTCTCTCAACCACGCTCTTTTTATTTCCACACATCTCTCTTACCCTTACGTTACTTACTCGATCAAACCACCTCACACCTCACATTGTCCTCAAACATCTCATTTCCAGCACATCCATCCTCCTGCGCACAACTCTATCCATAGTCCACGCCTCGCAACCATACAACATTGTTGGAACCACTATTCCTTCAAACATACCCATTTTTGCTTTCCGAGATAATGTTCTCGACTTCCACACATTCTTCAAGGCTCCCAGAATTTTCGCCCCCTCCCCCACCCTATGATCCACTTCCGCTTCCATGGTTCCATCCGCTGCCAGATCCACTCCCAGATATCTAAAACACTTCACTTCCTCCAGTTTTTCTCCATTGAAACTCACCTCCCAGTTGACTTGACCCTCAACCCTACTGTACCTAATAACCTTGCTCTTATTCACATTTACTCTTAACTTTCTTCTTTCACACACTTTACCAAACTCAGTCACCAGCTTCTGCAGTTTCTCACATGAATCAGCCACCAGCGCTGTATCATCAGCGAACAACAACTGACTCACTTCCCAAGCTCTCTCATCCCCAACAGACTTCATACTTGCCCCTCTTTCCAAAACTCTTGCATTCACCTCCCTAACAACCCCATCCATAAACAAATTAAACAACCATGGAGACATCACACACCCCTGCCGCAAACCTACATTCACTGAGAACCAATCACTTTCCTCTCTTCCTACACGTACACATGCCTTACATCCTCGATAAAAACTTTTCACTGCTTCTAACAACTTGCCTCCCACACCATATATTCTTAATACCTTCCACAGAGCATCTCTATCAACTCTATCATATGCCTTCTCCAGATCCATGAATGCTACATACAAATCCATTTGCTTTTCTAAGTATTTCTCACATACATTCTTGAAAGCAAACACCTGATCCACACATCCTCTACCACTTCTGAAACCACACTGCTCTTCCCCAATCTGATGCTCTGTACATGCCTTCACCCTCTCAATCAATACCCTCCCATATAATTTGCCAGGAATACTCAACAAACTTATACCTCTGTAATTTGAGCACTCACTCTTATCCCCTTTGCCTTTGTACAACGGCACCATGCACGCATTCCGCCAATCCTCAGGCACCTCACCATGAGTCATACATACATTAAATAACCTTACCAACCAGTCAACAATACAGTCACCCCCTTTTTTAATAAATTCCACTGCAATACCATCCAAACCTGCTGCCTTGCCGGCTTTCATCTTCCGCAAAGCTTTTACTACCTCTTCTCTGTTTACCAAATCATTTTCCCTAACCCTCGCACTTTGCACACAACCTCGACCAAAACACCCTATATCTGCCACTCTATCATCAAACACATTCAACAAACCTTCAAAATACTCACTCCATCTCCTTCTCACATCACCACTACTTGTTATCACCTCCCCATTTGCGCCCTTCACTGAAGTTCCCATTTGCTCCCTTGTCTTACGCACTTTATTTACCTCCTTCCAGAACATCTTTTTATTCTCCCTAAAATTTAATGATTCTCTCTCACCCCAACTCTCATTTGCCCTTTTTTCACCTCTTGCACCTTTCTCTTGACCTCCTGTCTCTTTGTTTTATACGTCTCCCACTCAATTGCATTTTTTCCCTGCAAAAATCGTCCAAATGCCTCTCTCTTCTCTTTCACTAATACTCTTACTTCTTCATCCCACCACTCACTACCCTTTTTAATCAACCCACCTCCCACTCTTCTCATGCCACAAGCATCTTTTGCGCAATCCATCACTGATTCCCTAAATACATCCCATTCCTCTCCCACTCCCCTTACTTCCATTTTTCTCACTTTTTTTCCATTCTGTACTCAGTCTCTCCTGGTACTTCCTCACACAAGTCTCCTTCCCAAGCTCACTTACTCTCACCACCCTCTTCACTCCAACATTCACTCTTCTTTTCTGAAAACCCATACAAATCTTCACCTTCGCCTCCACAAGATAATGATCAGACATCCCTCCAGATGCACCTCTCAGCACATTAACATCCAAAAGTCTCTCTTTCGCGCGCCTGTCAATTAACACGTAATCCAATAACGCTCTCTGGCCATATCTCCTACTTACATAAGTATACTTATGTATATCTCGCTTTTTAAACCAGGTATTCCCAATCATCAGTCCTTTTTCCGCACATAAATCTACAAGCTCTTCACCATTTCCATTTACAACAATGAACACCCCATGTATACCAATTATTCCCTCAACTGCCACATTACTCACCTTTGCATTCAAATCACCCAACACTATAACCCGGTCTCGTGCATGAAAACCACTAACACACTCATTCAGCTGCTCCGAAAACACTTGCCTCTCATGATCTTTCTTCTCATGCCCAGGTGCATATGCACCAATAATCACCCATCTCTCTCCATCAACTTTCAGTTTTACCCATATTAATCGAGAATTTACTTTCTTACATTCTATCACATACTCCCACAACTCCTGTTTCAGGAGTACTGCTACTCCTTCCCTTGCTCTTGTCCTCTCACTAACCCCTGACTTTAATCCCAAGACATTCCCAAACCACTCTTCCCCTGTACCCTTGAGCTTCGTTTCACTCAGAGCCAAAACATCCAGGTTCCTTTCCTCAAACATACAACCTATCTCTCCATTTTTCACATCTTGGTTACATCCACACACATTTAGGCACCCCAATCTGAGCCTTCGAGGAGGATGAGCACTCCCCGCGTGACTCCTTCTTCTGTTTCCCATTTTAGAAAGTTGAAAAAAAAAAAAATACAAGGAGGGGAGGATTTCTGGCCCCCCGCTCCCGTCCCCTCTAGTCGCTTTCTACGACACGCGAGGAATGCGTGGGAAGTATTCTTTCACCCCTATCCCCAGGGATAATATACATACATATATATATACACATACACACACATACACACACACACGCACATACACACACACACACACACATACATATATATACATATGAAAAATGTAAGAAACAATTTAGAAAACTGAAACTTCTAGCTTGAAATGAAATGAAACAATGAATGTCACATAATGGTTCAACCTCTGGCTATGGAAAAAGGAAATGTTTATATATATATATATATATATATATATATATATATATATATATATATATACGAATAAAGTGTATATGAACGCGCACCTTCATAGAACATACAAAGCTCCAACAGCCAGGATCGAACCTGGGACCCCTTGTGCAAGAGGCAAGCATGCTAACCGCTAGGCTAAGGGACTGTATAATAGGAAACAACTATTCGAAATACTAAGTACTCGAATACCCTTCGTCTCACAATGGTGAGCAACGGGGTCTATCGGTTGTTTCCGAACAGAACACATAGCCAGCTGATAGCGTTTTACCGAACCTGACTGTACAACGCGGAGTTATATGAATACGAATAAAGTGTGTATGAACGCGCACCTTCATAGAACATACAAAGCTCCAACAGCCAGGATCGAACCTGGGACCCCTTGTGCAAGAGGCAGGCATGCTAACCGCTAGGCTAAGGGACTGTATAATAGGAAACAACTATTCGAAATACTAAGTACTCGAATACCCTTCGTCTCACAATGGTGAGCAACGGGGTCTATCGGTTGTTTCCGTACAGAACACATAGCCAGCTGATAGCGTTTTACCGAACCTGACTGTACAACGCGGAGTTATATGATAGACCCCGTTGCTCACCATTGTGAGACGAAGGGTATTCGAGTACTTAGTATTTCGAATAGTTGTTTCCTATTATAGCCTAGCGGTTAGCATGCCTGCCTCTTGCACAAGGGGTCCCAGGTTCGATCCTGGCTGTTGGAGCTTTGTATATGATATATATATATGTGCTGGAGGTGGGGTGTTTGAGGACGATGTGTGGTGTGATGTGGTTTGACCGTGTGGGTGGCGTGGGGGTGGGAGAGATGTGTGGAAGTGGGAAGAGCGTGGTTGGGAGAGCGGAGGAGGGTGTTTTGAGGTGGTTCGGGCACATGGGGAGAGTGAGTGGGGAAAGATTGACCAGGAGGATGTGTGTGTCGGGGGTGGAGGGAGCGAGGAGGGGGGGGGGGGGGGGACCGGGTTGGGGGTGGAGGGATGGAGTGAGGGGGGTTTTGTGTGATCGGGGCCTGAGCGTGCGGGGGGGTGGGGGGAGGGCGGGGAGTGGGGTGAATTGGAGCGATGTGGTGTGCCGGGGTTGACGTGCTGTCAGTGGATTGAATCGGGGCATGTGAAGCGTCTGGGGTAAACCATGGAAAGCTATGTAGGTATGTATATTTGCGTGTGTGGACATATGTATATACATGTGTATGGGGGGGGTTGGGCCGTTTCTTTCGTCTGTTTCCTTGCGCTGCCTCGCGGGCGCGGGAGACAGCGACAAAGTATAATAAAGGGGGAAAAAATAATATATATATATATATATATATATATATATATATATATATATATATATATTATCCCTGGGGATAGGGGAGAAAGAATACTTCCCACGTATTCCCTGCGTGTCGTAGAAGGCGACTAAAAGGGAAGGGAGCGGGTGGCTGGAAATCCTCCCCTCTCGTTTTTCTTTTTTTTTTTTTCCAAAAGAAGGAAGAGAGAAGGGGGTCAGGTGAGGATATTCCCTCAAAGGCCCAGTCCTCTGTTCTTAACGCTACCTCGCTATCGCGGGAAATGGCGAATAGTATGAAAAAAAAAAAAAAAAAAAAAAAATATATATATATATATATATATATATATATATATATATATATATATATACATATATCTTTCTTTCAAACTATTCGCCATTACCCGCGTTAGCGAGGTAGCGTTAAGAGCAGAGAACTGGGCCTTTGAGGGAATATCCTCACCTGGCCCCCATCTCTGTTCCTTCTTTTGGAAAATTAAAAGAACATACCCATTTTTGCTCTCCAAGATAACGTTCGCTCCTTCCACACATTTTTCAACGCTCCAATAACCTTCGCCCCCTCCCCCACCCCGTGACTCAGTTCCACGTCCATGGTTCCATCCACTGCTAAATCCACACCCAGACATCTAAAATACTTCACTTCCTCCAGTTTTTCTCCCTTCAAACTTGCCTCCCAATTGACTTGTTCATCAGCCCTACTGAACCAAATTACCTTGCTCTTATTCAGATTTAGTCTCAGCTTTCTTCTTTCACACACTTCTGCAGTTTTTCGCTCGAATCAGCCACAAGAGCTGTATCAGTGGCGAACAACAACTGACTCACTTCCCAGGCCGTCTCATCCTAACAAACTGCATACTAGTCCCTCTCTCCAAAACTCTTGCATTTACCTTCCTGACCACCTAATCCGTAAGCAAATTAAACAATCATTGGGACATCACACACCCCTGCCACAGGCCGACATCCACTGGGAAGCACTCTCCTCTCTTCCTACTTGCACACATGCCTTACATCCTTGGTAAAATCTTTTCACTGCTTCTAGCAACTTACCTCTCAAACCATATACTCTTAATACCTTCCACAAAACATCTCTATGAACTTTATCATATGCCCTCTCCAGATCCATAAATGCCACATACAAATCCATCTGTTTTTCTAAGTATTTATCACGTACATTCCTCAAAGGAAATACCTGATCCACACATACTCTACCGCTTCTGAAACCACACTGCTCTCCTCAATATATATATATATATATATATATATATATATATATATATATATATATATATATATATATATATATATATATAGATATGATTTTCTATTCATTATACTTTGTCGCTGTCTCCCGCGATAGCGAGGTAGCGCAAGGAAACAGACGAAAGAATGGCCCAACCCACCCACATACACATGTATATACATACACGCCCACACACGCACACATACATACATATACATTTCAATGTATACATAGATATACATACACAGACAGATACATATATATACATATAGATACATGTACATATTCATACTTACAGCCCTCAGCCATTTTCGTCGCCACCTCGCCACACATGAAATGGCTCCCAACGTCACGCGCGCGAGGTAGCGCTAGGAAAATACAGCAAAGGCCACATTCGTTCACGCTCAGTCTCTAGCTGTCATATGTAATGCACCAAAACTACAGCCCCCTTTCCACATCCAGGCCCACTAAACTTTCCATGGTTTAACCCAGACACTTCACATGCCCTGGTTCAATCCATTGACAGCACGTCGACCCCGGTATACCACATCGTTCCATTTCACTGTATTCCTTGTTCGCCTTTCAACCTCCTGCATGTTTAAGCCCCGATCGCTCAAAATATTTTTCACTCCAGCCTTCCACCTCCAATTTGATCTCCCACTTCTCGTTCCCTCCACCTCTGACACATAAATCCTCTTTGTCAGTCTTTCCTCACTCATTCTCTCCATGGAGAAAATTGGAGGAAGTGAAGTGTTTTAGATATCTGGGAGTGGACTTAGCAGCGGATGGAATCATGGAAGCGGAAGTGAGTCACAGGGTGGGGGAGGGGGCGAAGGTTCTGAGGGCGTTGAAGAATTTGTGGAGGGCGAGAACGTTATCTCAGGGAGCAAAATTGGGTATGTTTGACGGAATAGTGGTTCCAACACTGTTATATGGTTGTGAGGCACGGGCTATGGATAGGATTCTGTGTGTGGATGTAACCAAGGTGAGAAAAAAGAAGAGATAGGTGGTATGTCTGAGGAAAGGAACCTGGATGTTTAGGCTCTGAGCGAAACGAAGCTCAAGGGTAAAGAGGAAGAGTGGTTTGGGAATGTCTTGGGAATACAGTCAGGGGTTGGTGAGAGGACAAGAGCAAAGGAAGGAGTAGCACTACTCCTGAAGCAGGAGTTGTGGGATTATGTTATAGAGTGTAAGAAAGTAAACTCTAGATTGATATAGGTAAAAGTGAAAGTGGATGTTTATGCACCTGGTCATGAAAAGAAAGATCATGAATGGCAAGCGTTTTGGGAGCAGCTGAGTGAGTGTGTTAGCAGCTTAGATGCACTAGACCGGAGTAATGGGTGATTTGAATGCCAAGGTGAGTAATGTGGCAGTTGAGGATATAATTTGCGTACATGGCGTGTTCAGTGTTGTAAATGGAAATAGTGAAGAGCTTGTAGATTTGTGTGCTGAAAAAGGACTAGTGATTGGAAATACCTGGTTTAAGAAGAGAGATAGACATAAGTATACGTATGAAAGTAGGAGAGGTGGCCAGAGAGCGTTATTGGATTGCGTGTTGAATAGATAGGCTCGTGAAAGAGAATTTTGGATATTAATATGCTGAAAGGGGCAGCTGGAGGGATGTTTGATCATTATCTTGTGGAGGCGAAGGTGAAGACTTGTAGAAGTTTTCAGAAAAGAAGAGATAATTTTGGGGTGAAGAGAGTGGTGAGAGTAAGTGAGTTTGGAAAGGAGACTTGTGTGGGGAAGTACCAGGAGAGACTGAGTGCATAATGGAAAAAGGTGAGAGCAAATGACGTAATGGGAGTTGGGGGAAGAATGGGACGTATTTAGGGAAGCAGTGATGGCTTGTGCAGAAGATGCTTGTACCATGAGAAAGGTGGGAGGTGGGTAGTGAGTGGTGGAATGAAGTAAGATTGTTAGTGAAAGAGAAGAGAGAGGCATTTGGACGATTTTAGCAGGGATATATATATATATATATATATATATATATATATATATATATATATATATATATATATATATATATATTTTTTTTTTTTTTTTTTTTTTTATACTTCGTCGCTGTCTCCCGCGTTTGCGAGGTAGCGCGAGGAAACAGACGAAAGAAATGGCCCACCCCCCATACACACGTACATACACACGTCCACACACGCAAATATACATACCTACACAGCTTTCCATGGTTTACCCCAGACGCTTCACATGCCCTGATTCAATCCACTGACAGCACGTCAACCCCTGTATACCACATCGCTCCAATTCACTCTATTCCTTGCCCTCCTTTCACCCTCCTGCATGTTCAGGCCCCGATCACACAAAATCTTTTTCACTCCATCTTTCCACCTCCAATTTGGTCTCCCTCTTCTCCTCGTTCCCTCCACCTCCGACACATATATCCTCTTGGTCAATCTTTCCTCACTCATTCTCTCCATGTGCCCAAACCACTTCAAAACACCCCCTTCTGCTCTCTCAACCACGCTCTTTTTATTTCCACACATCTCTCTTACCCTTACGTTACTTACTCGATCAAACCACCTCACACCACACATTGTCCTCAAACATCTCATTTCCAGCACATCCATCCTCCTGCGCACAACTCTATCCATAGCCCACGCCTCGCAACCATACAACATTGTTGGAACCACTATTCCTTCAAACATACCCATTTTTGCTTTCCGAGATAATGTTCTCGACTTCCACACATTCTTCAAGGCCCCCAGAATTTTCGCCCCCTCCCCCACCCTATGATCCACTTCCGCTTCCATGGTTCCATCCGCTGCCAGATCCACTCCCAGATATCTAAAACACTTCACTTCCTCCAGTTTTTCTCCATTCAAACTCACCTCCCAATTGACTTGACCCTCAACCCTACTGTACCTAATAACCTTGCTCTTATTCACATTTACTCTTAACTTTCTTCTTCCACACACTTTACCAAACTCAGTCAGCAGCTTCTGCAGTTTCTCACATGAATCAGCCACCAGCGCTGTATCATCAGCGAACAACAACTGACTCACTTCCCAAGCTCTCTCATCCCCAACAGACTTCATACTTGCCCCTCTTTCCAAAACTCTTGCATTTACCTCCCTAACAACCCCATCCATATATATATCCATATATATATATATATATATATATATATATATATATGTATATATATATATATATATATATATATATATATATATATATATATATATATATATATATATATATATAATATGTGTGTGTATTTGTGTGTATGTGTGTGTATGTGTGTGTATGTGTGTGTGTGTGTGTGTGTGTGTGTGTGTGTGTGTGTGTGTGTGTGTAATAATCACATCATCAGGGGAGACACAAGAGAGAAATATAAGTCATTTGATATACAACGAAGAGACGTAGCTAGGACGCTATATGGTAAACCTGCGATTGTCCAAGACAGACAACGAGCGTATCATAAACTTATCATTTTACAGATTTGATCAACAATAAATATCTACTTTGTATAGACCATCACTAATATTAAGATAATGATTTGTGTGTATTTAATAATAGAAGATTCAATTATATTTCTCGTGGAATAGAGGTGATAACTGAGATGGCATTACTCCAGTCAATACAATGATCATAGTTTATAACGTGATTAAACAAGGCATTTGATTCTTGTACCATTCTTATACTATATTTATGTTGCTTAAGTCTAACAGAAAGATCCTTACCAGTCTGACCAACATAAAACTTATCACAATTTCTACATGGCACTTTATAGATGCACCTAGGAGAATTTTCTGGTGAATTCCTGAATAAGATATTCTTTATAGTATTATTGTTGCTGAAGGCAACATTTACATTAAAGGATTTAAGCAATATGGGAAGCAAAGTGAAATTATTATTAAAAGGGAGAACTAAATGATTCTTGGTGTCAATGGGAGGTTTGAGCTCAACTCTATAAAATGATTTCTTTGCTAACTTAAGGGATTTATCAATGAAAGATCTACTATACGTTTCAGCGGCGGACAAACGCTGTTTTTCGCAAATATCTCGTAAATGATTCATAGTATCATTATGATATTTCAGCACACTATCTTTAACACCCGGGCCAGATGTATGGCTGACATCCCACATTGCTATATGTGTTATGTGAGGAGTTTACTCGTGAAAAAAAAAAAAAATACAAAGCCGAGTAGTCATATTGACGCTTTCGAAGGAAAGTGTGACCCCCCCAACACCCTCCCAATTCCCCCCCTTCTCGCCCTCGTTATCCCTCTTCTTCTCCCCCTAACTCCTCATCACCCAACCTTGTGTCCCTCCCTATTTTCCCATAACGTTAGTATATAATCATAATAGAATGTTATGTAGGTGTATATGTATAGGTATGATTATTAACTAACAGTATGGTACAATTCCATAGACGCAAGACGTATCTCACGTTGATAATTACTGTACAACAACATATTTACATACATGTAGTATGTAGATGGTCGATTTTACAGTCCTTATGGTCAACCAAGTGAACACGATGTACTGCCATTACCTGTGGTCTGGACCTTCTAGGAAACGTTATTGCTATTGTTAGTACATACTGTGTACCTACCCATCATAAAGTGTTAACCTGGTCCAGTTAATATACTGTCAGTTTGTTGACTGGTCTCTTTCATATTTATATTATCACGAAATTATAATCTGCATATATTTTCGCCCTCTCTCTCTCTCTCTCTCTCTCTCTCTCTCTCTCTCTCTCTCTCTCTCTCTCTCTCTCTCTCTCTATATATATATATATATATATATATATATATATATATATGTATATATTATGCTTAATAGTCATTGATATATATATATATATATATATATATATATATATATATATATATATATATATATATATATATATATATATATATATATATATATAGTACTGTAGGAGTAAAATGATGACAATATAAGAAAACCAAATTTATTCGTAATCACTATCAAAGAAAACGTCATCGTCTTCATCATCACTGGTGATGTTAATAATAACGGGTTCGACTCCCTCGTGTATGTTGTCAGTCCTCCAGTATTCTTCAAATTTACGGGAGTGCTGAACAGCTCCCGCCCACACGTCCTTGTGTACCAATTGCCTGGCTTCTTCCAATCTTGCCTTTAGGTCCGTCCGGGTAAACCGCTGGAGTGTGGAGCGCATATGACGCTTCATAAATCCTCATACTTGCTTGATGGCGTTGAGCTCGGGGTGGCCAGGTGGCAACCGTATGACCTTGTGGCCCCACATACGGATGGTGTTGTCGATCTTATACTGGGGCTGTGGACGGTTCTGCTGGCAGAGGACCAGTAGCTCAGGGCGAGTAGCAGCAGGTGGGATGGAAATCTTGCGCTGTTCCACCCACCTGATGAGGTCCGCCTTCCTGGTGGCTGTGGTAGGGCATCGACTCTCCTCCGTCAGCTGGCTGTGGTATGGTGCATTGTCTACCACAAGTACCGATGGCTCTGGCAGTGACGGAAGGAGCTGCGTTGTTAGCCATCGCAGGAACAGTTCGGCATTCATTTCTCCATGATAATCACCCTGGTTGGTCTTGGCTGGGTAGCACAGGTATGAGCCGTCAACAAAGCCTTCGTCCGTGCCACCTGCGACCACTACATATCGCTCCCCTTCACCAGGTGGTGGTACCTGACGACTGTACGTGGTGTTGCTTGGAGCCTGTGTGGTATCTACTCACTCCCTACTGTGGCCCATCCTGGTGGTAAACCACGTCTCATCCACATATACCTCCTGCCTTCCCTCCTCTCGGTGGCGCTGTAGAGCCCGGAGAGCGTCAATCCGACGACACACTACGTCCAGCGATTCCCTCCTTACATACATCTTTCGCTGTGACAGTCTGTATTGAAATCCCATGGTGTGCAGGATCCGCCAAACTGTTGTGTCAGAGGTATCCTCCGGGAGGATACCATGTGTTTTCAGGTCCGCTGATATGACTCTCAGCTTTAGATATTGTTTTACCGAAAACTTCTTGTGGATGTGGCGCCGTATTGCACCGACAGTAAAGTTATCACAAACAACCGATGTAGGGTGGTGGTGGTGCCGGTGTGGAAGGGGAGGAGGCTGTGGTGATGGTGTTGACTATGCCCCTCACTCTTGACACAGTCATGCCCACGATGTGCGCAACTCGCTCGTAAGTCTGTGTGCATAAAAATTAATGTTATGTTACACATTTCGGTCCACCTCACTATGATAATTAATATGACATTGCGACACAATACAGTCTGCTTTACTTTCATATTTCATATGTATATAAATGGAATAATGTATGTTCGAACCAGAATATATTGTCTACGCACCTATTCAAACTTATGTACGTTCTACCGCGGGTGCATTCACGTTTGTACAACGTGACAAGACGAAGAACAAACGCTGTCCTGCATGCACGGGGGCAGAAGGACAACATTGTTGCTGATGATGACCGCGCGCGCCTCGGCAGTCGCTAGTGTTGTAGCCTCGGGATGGGGGTACCCCATACCTCAGAGAGGGGGAGGGGATATAGAGGACTGTGGATATTATATTAAGGCATATATTTAAAGCTCACATGAAGTACCCATAAACGATTGCATTTGGTTGGCCAAAACCAAAACTGACTTCATCCTTCTCGTCGCCGTCGACACGTCGGTTATTAACAACGGGATTACCTGTTGCTTTCATGGTCGTTTGACGCACTCTGGTTTTCACGTCCACACACAATAAGTATTACATATTATTACCAATGTATGATACGTATATACATACTGTCATACCTATTATTCATGTACGTAATTAGAATAAGACAAAATCAAATATAGACGATGGATGGTGTAAATATGGGGTTGAAGACGGAAATGGGGAGGGAGATACTGCGATATTGGAGTGGGGCGGGGTGGGGGGAGTGGTATGGGGGGGGGTGTTCGAGGTGTTGAGGGAGGGTTAGACGAGTACCCCACACTCGTCCGATTCTCTATAACGCCTTCGATATGATGACTGGCGTAGGCTTAATATCACTCAGTAAACTCCGCACATAGTACATATAGCAGTGTGGTATGTCAGCCATGAATTACGCCCGGGTGTTAACGATAGTGTGCTGAAATATCATAGTGATACAACCATTCGTTTAGCAAAAATTTGTGAAAACCAGCGTTTGTCCGCCGCTGAAACGTATAGTAGGGTACTTTAACTTAAATCCAATAGAATATATCTTCTCAAACTCATCATCAATAAACTCTGGACTACAAATACGTAATGCCCTAAGGAACATAGATTGAAAAGATGATAATTTAACTCTGTCATGTTGAGATGAGTAATAATGGACATATGAGCATACATTGGTAGGTTTTCTGTATATAATAAACATAAACTTGTTTCCTTGCTTATGGATCATGCAACCTAAAAATGGTAACATACCATTATTTTCATTTTCTACAGTAAATTTGATGGAAGGTACTAAATTGTTTAAGTAGAGGGAGAAATATTTGTCAATTTTTTCATTAGTTGGCCAAACACAAAGAACATCATCTACATACCTAAACCAAATTGCATTAGAAGGTAAGATATCCTTTAGTAATTTTCTTTAAAAAAATTCCATGTAAAGATTACTTAGTGCAGGTGAAAGAGGGTTACCCATTGCCATACCAAATTTTTGAGCATAATAATCTCCATTGAATTGAAATACACAGTCTTTTATACACAATTTTATCAGTTCAATGAAAACAGACTGAAGCAGGTAAATGAATATCATCCAAATCATCAAACAAATATTCCTACCATCAAGTTTCCTGGTTAAGATGAAAATAATGGTATGTTACCATCTTTAGATTGCATGATCCATAGGCAAGGAAACAATTTTAAGTTTAGCATATACAGAATACCTACCAATGTATGCTCATGTATCCATTATTACTCATCTCAACATGACAGAGTTGAATTATCATCTTTTCAATCTTTGATCCATAGGGCATTACGTATTTGCAGTCCAGAGTTTATTGATGATGAGTTTCAGAAGATATATTGTACTGGATCTAAGTTAAAGTACCTTAGATCTTTCATTGATAAATCCCTTAAGTTAGCAAAGAAATCATTTTAGAGATGAGCCCAAACCTCCCATTGACACCAAGAATCATTTAGTTCTCCCTTTACTTCCCATGCTGCTTAAATCCTTTAATGTAAATGTTGCCATCAGCAACAATAATACTATAAAGAATATCTTAATCAGGAATTCACCAGAAAATTCTCCTGGGAGCAGCTATAAAGTGCCATGTAGAAATTGTGATAAGTTTTATGTTGGGCAGAGTGGTAAGAATCTTTCTGTTAGAATTAAGCAACATAGATATAGTATAAGAACGGGACAAGAATCAAATGCCTTGTATAATCATGTTAAAAACTATGATTATTGTATTGACAGGGGTGATGCCGTCTCAGTTATTAACTCCAACTCTATTATCACGAGAAATATAATTGAATGTTCTATTATTAGATACACAGAGAATTATAATCTTGATATTAGTGATGGACTATCTCATTTCCAGCACATCTACCCTCCTCCACACAACTCTATGTATAGCCCACGCCTCGCAATCATATAACATTGTTGGAACCACTATTCCTTCAAACATACCCATTTTTGCTTTCCGAGATAATGTTCTCGACTTCCACACATTCTTCAACGCTACCAGAACTTTCGCCCCCTCCCCAACCCTATGATTCACTTCCGCTTCCATGGTTCCATCCGCTGCCAAATCCACTCCCAGATATCTAAAACGCTTCACTTCCTCCAGTTTTTCTCCATTCAAACTTACCTCCCAATTGATATGTCCCTCAACTCTACTGTACCTAATAACCTTGCTCTTATTCACATTTACTCCCTCCAGTTTTTCTCCATTCAAACTTACCTCCCGATTGACTTGTCCCTCAACCCTACTGTACCTAATAACCTTGCTCTTATTCACATTTACTCTCAGCTTTCTCCTTTCACAAACTTTACCAAACTCAGTCACCAGCTTCTGCAGTTTCTCACACGAATCAGCCACCAGCGCTGTATCATCAGCGAACAAAAACTGACTCACCCCAAGCTCTCTCATCCACAACAGAATGCATACTTGCTCCTCTTTCCAAAACTCTTGCATTCACCTCCCTAACAACCCCATCCATAAACAAATTAGACAACCACGGAGACATCACACACTCCTGCCGCAAGCCTACATAACCTACATTCACTGAGAACCAGTCACTCCTTTCTTCCTACACGTACACATGCCTTACATCCTCGATAAAAACTTTTCACTGCTTCTGACAACTTGCCTCCCACACCATATATTCTTCATACCTTCTACAGAGCATCTCTATCAACTCTATCATATCACATACATTCTCCAAAGCAAACACCTGATCCACACATCCTCTACCACTTCTGAAACCACACTGCTCTTCCCCAATCTGTACATGCCTTCACCCTCTCAATCAATACCCCCCCCCCCCCATATAATTTCCCAGGAATACTCAACAAGCTTATACCTCTGTAATTTGAGCACTCACTTTTATCCCCTTTGCCTTTGTACAATGGCACTAAGCAAGCACTCCGCCAATCCTCAGGCACCTCACCATGAGTCATACATACATTAGATAACCTTACCAACCAGTCAACAACACAGTCACCTCTTTTTTTTTTAATTAATTTCACTGCAATAACATCCAAACCCGCTACTTTGCCAGCTTTCATCTTCCGCAAAGCTTTTACTACCTCTTCTCTGTTTGCCAAATCATTCTCCCTAACCCTCTCACTCTGCACACCATCTCGACCAAAACACCCTATATCTACCACTTTATCATCAAAAACATTGAACAAACCTTCAAAATGCTCACTCCATCTCCTCACATCACCACTACTTGTTATCACCAGCCCATTGGCCCCTTTCGCTGATGTTTCCATTTGTTCCCTTGCTTACGCACTTTATTTACCTCCTTCAAAGCATCTTTTTTTTCTCCCTAAAATTTAATGATACTCTCTCACCACAACTCTCATTTGCCCTCTTTTTCAGCTCTTGCACCTTTCTCTTGACCTCCTGTCTCTTTCTTTTATACATCTCCAAGTCATTTGCAGTATTTACCTGCAAAAATCATCCAAATGCCTCTCTCTTCTCTTTCACCAAAAGTTTTACTTCTTTATCCCACCACTCTACCCTTTTTAATCTGCCCACCTCCCACGCTTCTCATGCCACAGGCATCTTTTGCGCAAGCCATCACTGCTTCCCTGAATACATCCCATTCCAACCCCCACCCCACTTACGTCCTTTGTTCTCACGTCCTTTGTTACGTCCTTTGTCTCTCCTGGTACTTCCTCGCAAAAGTCTCCTTCCCAAGCTCACTTACTTTCACCACTCTCTTCACCCCAACATTCTCTCTTCTTTTCTGAAAACCTGTACTAATCTTTACCTTCACCTCCACAAGATAATAATCAGACATCCCTCCAGTTGCACGTCTCAGTACATTAACATCTAAAAGTCTCTCTTTCGCGCGGCTATCAATTAACACGTAATCCAATAACGCTCTCTAGCCATCTCTCCTACTTACATATGTATACTTATGTATATCTCTCTTTTTAAACCAGGTATTTCCAATCACCAATCCTTGTTCAGCACATAGATATATAAACTCTTCACCATTTCCATTTCCAACACTGAACACCCCATGTACACCAGTTATTCCCTCAACTTTCACATTACTCACCTTTACATTCACCCATTACTATAACCCGGTCTCGTTCATCAAAACTACTAATACACTCACTCAGCTGCTTCCAAAACACTTGCCTCTCATGATCTTCCTTCTCATGCCCAGGTGCATATGCACCAATAATCACCCATCTCTCTCTATCCACTTTCAGTTTTACTCATATCAATCTAGAGTTTACTTTTTTACACACTATCACATACTCCCACCACTCTTGTTTCAGGAGTAGTGCTACTCCTTCCCTTGCTCTTGTCCTTTCACTAACCCCTGACTTTACTCCCAAGACATTCCCAAACCACTCTTCCCCTTTACCCTTGAGCTTCGTTTCTCTCAGAGGTAAAATATCCAGGTTCCTTTCCTCAAACATACTACCTATCTCTCCTTTTTTCTCATCTTGGTTACATCCACACATATTTAGACACCCCAATCTGAGCCTTCAAGGAGGATGAGCACTCCACGCGTGACTCCTTCTTCTGTTTCCCCTTTTAGAAAGCTAAAATACAACGAGGGTAGGGTTTCTAGCCCCCCAGCTCCCATCCACTTTAGTCGCCTTCTACGACACGTGAGGAATGCGTGGGAAGTATTCTTTCTCCTCTATCCCCAGGGATATTTATATAGTGATGGTGTATACAAATTAGATAACTTTATTGTTGATAAAAAGTTGTAAAATGATAAGTTTATGAACGCTCGTTGTATGTTTTGGACAATCACATGTTTACCAAATGGCGTCCTAGCTTCGTCTCTTCGATGTATATCAACTGATTTATATTTCTCTCTTGTGTCTCCCCTGATGATGTGATTATTACACGAAAGTGCACTTGGGAACTTATCGTGTTTCATTTTCCCCGTGGACTCATAGAAATATATATATATATATATATATATATATATATATATATATATATATATATATATATATATATATATATATATATATATAATTTGCTTATGGATGGGGTTGTTAGGGAGGTGAATGCAAGAGTTTTGGAGAGATGGGCAAGCATGCAGTCTGTTGTGGATGAGAGGGCATGGGAAGTGAGGCAGTTGTTGTTTGCTGATGATGCATCGCTTGTGGCTGATTCGGGTGAGAAACTGCAGAAGCTGGTGAGTGAGTTTGGTAACGTGTGTGAAAGAAGAAAGCTGAGAATAAATGTGATAAGAGCAAGGTTATTAGGTACAGTAAGGTTCAGGGACAAGTCAATTGGGAGGTAAGATTGAA
Organism: Panulirus ornatus; assembly: GCF_036320965.1. Classification (NCBI taxonomy): domain Eukaryota; kingdom Metazoa; phylum Arthropoda; class Malacostraca; order Decapoda; family Palinuridae; genus Panulirus; species Panulirus ornatus. The sequence goes on along the minus strand of NC_092244.1, from coordinate 24,544,872 downwards.
TGGAGAAAACCTGGAGGAAGTGAGGTGTTTTAGATATCTGGGAGTGAATTTGGCATGGGATGGAACCATGGAAGGGGAAGTGAGTCACAGGGTGGGGTAGGTGGCGAAGGTTCCGGGAGCGTTGAAAATTGTGTGGAAGGCGAGAACAATATCTCCGAGAGCAAAAATGGGCATGTTTGAAGGAATATTTGTTCCAGCAATGTTATATGGTTGCGAGGCGTGGGCTATAGATAGGGATGTGCGTAGTAGGGTGGATGTGTTGCAAATGAGATGTTTGAGGACAATATATGGTGTGAGGTGGTTTGATCGAGTAAGTAATGAAAGGGTACGAGAGATGTGTGGTAATAAAAAAAGTGTGGTTGAGAGAGCAGAAGAGGATATTTTGAAATGGTTTGGTCACATGGAGAGAATGAGTGAGGAAAGATTGACCAAGAGGATATATGTGTCAGAGGTGGAGGGAAGGAGGAGAAGTGGGAGACCAAATTGGAGGAGGAAAGATGGAGTGAAAAAGATTTTGATTGATCGGGGCCTGAACATGCAGGAGGGTGAAAGGCGTGTAAGGAATGGAGTGAATTGGAACGATGTGGTATACCCGGATCGACGTGCTGTCAATGGATTGAACCAGGGCATGTGATGCGTCTGGGATAACCATGAAAAGTTTTATGGGGCCTGGATGTGGAAAGGGAGCTGTGGTTTCGGTGCATTACACATGACAGCTAGAGACTGAGTGTGAACGAATGTAGCCTTTGTTGACTTTTCCTAGCGCTACCTCGCGCACATGCGGGGGGAGGGTTTGTCATTTCGTATGTGGCGAGGTGGCGACGGGAATGATTAAGGCAGCAAGTATGAATTATGTACTTGTATATATATATATATATATATATATATATATATATATATATATATATATATATATATATATATATATATATATATATATCTTTTTTTTTTTTTTGCTTTGTCGCTGTCTCTCGCGTTTGCGAGGTAGCGCAAGGAAACAGACGAAAGAAATGGCCCAACCCACCCCCATACACATGTATATACATACGTCCACACACGCAAATATACATACCTACACAGCTTTCCATGGTTTTTCCCCAGACGCTTCACATGCCCTGATTCAATCCACTGACTGCACGTCAACCCCGGTATACCACATCGATCCAATTCACTCTATTCCTTGCCCTCCTTTCACCCTCCTGCATGTTCAGGCCCCGATCACACAAAATCTTTTTCACTCCATCTTTCCATCTCCAATTTGGTCTCCCACTTCTCGTTCTCTCCACCTCCGACACATATATCCTCTTGGTCAATATTTCCTCACTCATTCTCTCCATGTGCCCAAACCATTTCAAAACACCCTCTTCTGCTCTCTCAACCACGCTCTTTTTATTTCCACACATCTCTTTTACCCTTACGTTACTTACTCGATCAAACCACCTCACACCACACATTGTCCTCAAACATCTCATTTCCAGCACATCCATCCTCCTGCGCACCACTCTATCCATAGCCCACGCCTCGCAACCATACAACGTCGTTGGAACCACTATTCCTTCAAACATACCCATTTTTGCTTTCCGAGATAATGTTCTCGACTTCCACACATTCTTCAAGGCTCCCAGGATTTTCGCCCCCTCCCCCACCCTATGATCCACTTCCGCTTCCATGGTTCCATCCGCTGCCAGATCCACTCCCAGATATCTAAAACACTTACTTCCTCCAGTTTTTCTCCATTCAAACTTACCTCCCAATTGACTTGACCCCTCACCCCTACTGTACCTAATTACCTTGCTCTTATTCACATTTACTCTTAACTTTCTTCTTTCACACACTTTACCAAACTCAGTCACCAGCTTCTGCAGTTTCTCACATGAATCAGCCACCAGCGCTGTATCATCAGCGAACAACAACTGACTCACTTCCCAAGCTCTCTCATCCCCAACAGGCTTCATACTTGCCCCTCTTTCCAAAACTCTTGCATTCACCTCCCTAACAACCCCATCCATAAACAAATTAAACAACCATGGAGACATCACACACCCCTGCCGCAAACCTACATTCACTGAGAACCAATCACTTTCCTCTCTTCCTACACGTACACATGCCTTACATCCTCGATAAAAACTTTTCACTGCTTCTAACAACTTGCCTCGCACACCATATATTCTTAATACCTTCCACAGAGCATCTCTATCAACTCTATCATATGCCTTCTCCAGATCCATAAATGCTACATACAAATCCATTTGCTTTTCTAAGTATTTCTCACATACATTCTTCAAAGCAAACACCTGATCCACACATCCTCTACCACTTCTGAAACCACACTGCTCTTCGCCAATCTGATGCTCTGTACATGCCTTCACCCTCTCAATCAATACCCTCCCATATAATTTACCAGGAATACTCAACAAACTTATACCTCTGTAATTTGAGCACTCACTCTTATCCCCTTTGCCTTTGTACAATGGCACTATGCACGCATTCCGCCAATCCTCAGGCACCTCACCATGAGTCATACATACATTAAATAAACCTTACCTACCAGTCAATAATACAGTCACCCCCTTTTTTCAATAAATTCCACTGCAATACCATCCAAACCTGCTGACTTGCCGGCTTTCATCTTCCGCAAAGCTTTTACTACCTCTTCTCTGTTTACCAAATCATTTTCCCTAACCCTCTCACTTTGCACACCACCTCGACCAAAACACCCTAAATCTGCCACTCTATCATCAAACACATTCAAGCAAACCTTCAAAATACTCACTCCATCTCCTCACATCACCACTACTTGTTATCACCTCCCCATTTGCGCCCTTCACTGAAGTTCCCATTTGCTCCCTTGTCTTACGCACGTTATTTACCTCCTTCCAGAACATCTTTTTATTCTCCCTAAAATTTAATGATACTCTCTCACCCCAACTCTCATTTGCCCTTTTTTTCACCTCTTGCACCTTTCTCTTGACCTCCTGTCTCTTTCTTTTATACATCTCCCACTCCATTGCATTTTTTCCCTGCAAAAATCGTCCAAATGCCTCTCTCTTCTCTTTCACTAATAATCTTTCTTCTTCATCCCACCACTCACTACCCTTTCTAATCAACCCACCTCCCACTCTTCTCATGCCACAAGCATCTTTTGCGCAATCCATCACTGATTCCCTAAATACATCCCATTCCTCCCCCACTCCGCTTAATTCCATTGTTCTCACCGTTTTCCATTCTGTACTCAGTCTCTCCTGGTACTTCCTCACACAAGTCTCCTTCCCAAGCTCACTTACTCTCACCACCCTCTTCACCCCAACATTCACTCTTCTTTTCTGAAAACCCATACAAATCTTCACCTTAGCCTCCACAAGATAATGATCAGACATCCCTCCAGTTGCACCTCTCAGCCACATTAGCATCCAAAAGTCTCTCTTTCGCGCGCCTGTCAATTAACACGTAATCCAATAACGCTCTCTGGCCATATCTCCTACTTACATGCGTATACTTATGTATATCTCGCTTTTTAAACCAGGTATTCCCAATATATATATATATATATATATATATATATATATATATATATATATATATATATATATATATATATATATATATATAGATGAGAGAGCTTGGGAAGTGAGTCATTTGTTGTTCGCTGATGATATAGCGCAGGTGGCAGATTCGGATGAGAAAATGCAGCTGGTGAGTGAGTTTGGTAAAATGTGTGAAAGTAGAAAGTTGAGAGTAAATGAGAATAAGAGTAAGGTTATTAGGTACAGTAAGATTGAGGGACAAGTCAATTGGGAGGTAAGTTTGAACGGAGAAAAACTGGAGGAATGTGAAGTGTTTTAGATATCTGGGAGACGATTCGGCAGCGGATGGAACTATGGAAGCGGAAGTGAGTCACAGGGTGGGGGAGGGGACGAAAGTTCTGAGAGCGTTGAAAACTGTGTGGAAGGCGAGAACATTACCTCGGAAAGCAAAAATTGGTACGTTTGAAGGAATAGTGGTTCCAACAATGTTATATGATTGCGAAGCATGGGCTAGAGATAGGGTTGTGCGGAGTAGGGTGGATGTTGGAAATGAGATGTTTGAGGGCAATTTGTAATATGAGGTGGTTTGATGGAGTAAGTAATGAAAGGGTAAAAGAGATGTGTGGTGATAAAAAGAGAGCCGAAGAGGGTGTTTTGAAATTGTTTGATCACATGGAGAGAACAAGTAAGGAAAGATTGACAAAGAGGATATATGTGTCAGAGGTGGAGGGAACGAGTAGAAGTGGGATACAAAATTGGGGGTCGAAGGAGGGAGTGAAAAAGATTTTGAGCGATCGGGGCCTGAACATGCAGGAGGGTGAAAGGAGTGAAAGGAATAGAGTGAAGTGGAACGGTGTGGTATACCGGGGTCAACGTGCTGTCAATGAATTGAACCAGGGCATGTGAAGCGTCTGGGGTAAACCATGGAAAGGTTTGTCTGGCCTGGATCTGGAAAAGGAGCTGTGGTTTCGGTGCATTATACATGATAGCTAGATACTGAGTGTGAACGAATGTGGCCTTTGTTGTCTTTTTCTAGCGCTACCTCGCGCGCGTGCGGGGTGAGGGAGTTGTCATTTCATGTGTTGCGATGTGGCGACGGAAATGAATAGCGCAGCAAGTATGAATTATGTACTTGTGTATGTATGTATATGTGTGTGTATGTATATATATATATATATGTATACGTTGAAATGTATAGGTATGTATGTGCGCGTTTGTGGACGTGTATGTATATACATGCGTATGTGGGTGGGTTGGGCCATTCTTTCGTCTGTTTCCTTGCGCTACCTCGCTAATGCGGGAGACAGCGACAAAGTATTATAAATATGTATATATATATATATATATATATATTCCCTGGGGATAGGGGAGAAAGAATACTTCCCACGTATTCCCTGCGTGTCGTAGAAGGCGACTAAAAGGGGAGGGAGCGGGGGGCTGGAAATCCTCCCCTCTCGTTTTTTTTTAATTTTCCAAAAGAAGGAACAGAGAATTGGGCCAGGTGAGGGTATTCCCTCAAAGGCCCAGTCCTCTGTTCTTAACGCTACCTCGCTAATGCGGGAAATGGCGAATAGTTTGAAAGAAAGAAGAATATATATATATATATATATATATATATTATCTATCTATCATACTTTGTCGCTGTCTCCCGCGTCAGCGAGGTAGCGCAAGGAAACAGACGAAAGAATGGCCCAACCCACCCACATACACATGTATATACATACACGTCCACACAAGCACATATACATACCTATACATTTCAACATATACATATATATACATACCCAGACATATACATGAACATAATTCATACTTGCTGCCTTTATTCATTGCCATCGCCACCCCGCCACACATGAAATGACAACCCCCTCTCCCAGCATGCGTGCAAGGTAGCGCTAGGAAGACAACAAAGGCCACATTCGTTCGCACTCAGTCTCTAGCTGTCATGTATATTGCACCGAAACCACAGCTCCCTTTCCACATCCAGGCAACATATATATATATATATATATATTTTTTTTTTTTTTTTTTTTTCATACTATTCGCTATTTCCCGCAATAGCGAGGTAGCGTTAAGAACAGAGGACTGGGCCTTTGAGGGAATTTTCCTCACCTGGCCCTCTTCTCTGTTCCTTCTTTTGGAAAATTAAAAAAAAAATAAAAAAAAACGAGAGGGGAGGATTTCCAGCCCCCCGCTCCCTTATATGTATATATATATATATATATATATATATATATATATATATATATATATATATATATATATATATATATATATATATATATATATATATCTTTCTTTTTTTCATACTATTCGCCATTTCCCGCGATAGCGAGGTAGCGTTAAGAACAGAGAACTGGGCCTTTGAGGGAATATTCTCACCTGACCCACTTCTCTGTTACTTCTTTTGGAAAAAAAAAAAAAGAAAAATGAGAGGGGAGGATTTCCAGCCCCCCGCTCCCTTCCCTTTTAGTCGCCTTCTACGACACGCAGGGAATACGTGGGAAGTATTCTTTCTCCCCTATCCCCAGGGATAATATATATATATATATATATATATATATATATATATATATATATATATATATATATATATATATATATATATATAGAACCTTTTATGTTAATAATGTTGGGGTGCCACTCCAGTTCAAGAGATACAGAGGCCATTTGAAGAAGAAAGAGACACTATCATATTCTAATCCTCACACACATAGACATACCCACACACACAGGGTAACAGGGAGATCAAAATACTGCAGAAATATGAGACAAAAGTCAGCAGTGGTCAGACAAATGGCTTACATACTTAAGATGAAAAACTAAGTTTACACATCACAGCGCAATTATCATGTGAAAAAGAACCATGGAGTACATTTCAAATAAAACTTAATCAAGAAAGCATATGAAGCTGGTCATAAGCAAAGCAAATTATTTGGACATTAGGTAGAGGAGTTCTGCACTCGGGCCCCATCTCTTGCACAGTATGTGTGAATGTTTGTGGCTATGCTTGCATGCAGGCATGGATGTGTGTGTGTGTGATTGTGTGCCAATCAAAATACCCAGATTTACAGCAAACTTAAGCAAATACAATGCAAGCTTGTGCACATCAAAACAGCATGACCGAGAATGACAAGTGACAGTTTAGATCAACTTTCTATTGTTTGTTTCATTGACTCCTACATGATAATAAACAATGACATGAAAAGGTGACTGACCCATCTACCTCAAATGGCTGATCTACTTGTTCCCTGTCAGTAAAACAGCTGCCAAGGCCTGTCAATAATTCTTCTGACTTAAATTTTGGTCTTAGAATAATTCTTTCACCAAAAGAGATACACCTTTGACAAGTCAGTATCAAAACAAAACTCATTTACATCACTTCTGCAACTTAATACAGTTCAGTGATATGACATAACCAAATTGTTTTTATGAAAGCTAGTAACTAACTAAGCAACCAATTTTATATTGACCATGATTTATGGTTACCTACACAATACATTTTGCTCTATAAAGTGGGCAAATAAAACATAAAAAAATGTTCTGAAAAAGTGAATTTACAATATCATAGGTATATTTTTGGTATCAGAATGAAAAAATGTTAAGTTGCAATACCCTCTAAAATCATTAGGCAGTCTGCTATATCATAACATCAGTGATTTTGGGTACTACCTCAACTTTCAAACAGCAGCTTTCTTCGGAATAACAATGGTTGTATAAAGATAATGTGCTTCACATTATAAGAAAGTACATTATCAATGTAGAAAAGTAACAAAAATAAAAGTTAATCCCAAATCTGATTCAGCTAAAAAGGTACACTCAACATTCTCCACTAACCAGTTTGTGTAACACTAGTTAGAAGCTATCAGGTCCACAAACATTCTCTGCTAAACAGTTTGTGTAACAATAGTTAGAAGCTAACATATTCTGAGTCATCTGTTAGATATTTTCATCTACATGTCTTTTTAAAGAGGATACCACAAGAAACACTTTTAAGTCACTGGTCACCACAAATGTAGTTCTATTTTAGACATATATATATATATATATATATATATGAAGATTTGTGGAGGTTTTCAGAAAAGAAGAGAGAATGTTGTGGTGAAAAGAGTGATGAGAGTAAGTAAGCATGGAAAAGAGACATGTTTGAGGAATCTGAGAGGAGTGCGATGTATTTGGGGAGGCAGTGATGGTTTGCGCAAAAGATACTTGTGGCATGAGAAAGGTGTGAGGTGGGTAGATTAGAGAGGATTAGTGAAAGAGAAGAGAGAGGCGTTTGGGCGATATTTGCAGGGAAGTAGTGGAGATGACTGGGAGATGTATAAAAGAAAGCGGCAGGAAGTCAAGAGAATAGTACAAGAGGTGAAAATGAGGCAAATGAGAGTTGGGGTGAGAGAGTATCATTAGATTTTAGGGGAGAATGAAAAGATGTATTGGAAGGAGGTAAATGAAGTGCGTAAGACGAGAGAACAAATGGGAACATCGGTGAAGGAGGCTATGGGTTGGTAATAACAAGTTTTGGTGAAGTGAGGTGATGGAGTGAGTATTTTGAAGGCTTGTTGAATGTGTTTGATGATAGAGTGGCAGATATAGGGCGTTCTCGTCGAGGTGGTTTGCGAAGTGAGACGGTCCGGGAGAATGGTTTGGTAAACACAGAAGAGGTAGTGAAAGCTTTGCGAAAGATGAAAGCCGGCAAGGCGGCGGGGATGGATATTATTACAGTGGAATATATTAAAAAAGGGGATGACTCTGTTGTTGATTACTTGGTAAAGATATTCAGTGTATGTATGATTCAGGGTGAATTGCCTGAGGATTTGCGGAATGCATGTATAGTGCCATTGTAGAAAGGCAAAGGGGATAAAGGTGAGTGTTCAAATTTCAGAGGTAAAAGTTTGTTGAATATTCCTGGGAAGTTATATGGGAGGGTATTGATCGAGAGGCTAAAGGCATGTATACCGCATCAGATTGGGGAAGAGCAGAGTGGTTTCCGAAGTGGTAGAGGATGTGTGGATCAGGTTTTTGCTTTGAAGAATGTATGTGAGAAATACTTTGAAAAACAGTTGGATTTGTGTGTGGTATTTATGAATCTGGAGAAGGCATATGATAGGGTTGATAGAGATGCTTTGTGGAAGGTATTAAGAGTATATGGTGTGGGAGGTAAGTTGCTAGAAGCAGTGAAAACTTTTTATCAAGGATGTAAAGCTTGTGTACGAGTAGGAAAGTGATTGTTTCCCAGTGAATGTCGGTTTGCGGCAGGGGTGCGTAATGTCTCCATGGTTGTTTAATTTGTTTATGGATGGGGTGGTTAAGGAGGTGAATGCACGAGTTTTGGAGAGAGGGGCGAGTATGCAGTCTGTTGTGGATGAGAGGGGTTGGGAAGTGAGTCAGTTGTTGTTCGCTGATGATACAGCTGTGGCTGATTCGGGTGAGAAACTGCAGAAGCTGGTGAGTGAGTTTGGTAAATGGTGTGAAAGAAAAAAGCTGAGAGTAAATGTGAATAAGAGCAAGTTTATTAGGTTCAGTAGGGTTGAAGCACAAGTTAATTGGGAGGTAAATTTTAATGGAGAAAAACTGGAGGAAGTGAAGTGTTTTAGATATCTGGGAGTGGATTTGGCAGCGGATGGAACCATGGAAGCGGAAGTGAGTCACACGGTGGGGGAGGGGGCAAAGGTTCTGGGATTGTTGAAGAATGTGTGGAAGGCGAGAACGTAATCTCGGAGAGCAAAAATGGGTATGTTATATGGTTGGGAGGCATGGGCTGTAGATAGAGTTGGTCGGAGTAGGGTGGATGTGTTGGAAATGAGATGTTTGAGGACAATATGTGGTGTGACGTAATTTGATCGAGTAAGTAATGAAAGGGTAAGAGAGATGTGTGGTAATAAAATGAGTGTGGTTGAGAGAGCAGAAGAGGGTGTGTTGAAATGGTTTGGTCGCATGGAGAGAATGAGTGAGGAAAGATTGACAAAGACGATATACTTGTCAGAGGTAGAGGGAATGAGGAGAAGTGGGAGACCAAATTGGAGGTGGAAGGATGGAGTGAAATTTTTTTTGATCGATCGGGACCTGAACATACAGGAGGGTGAAAGGCGTGGAAGGAATAGAGTGAATTGGAACGATGTGGTATACTGGGGTCGACGTGTTGTCAGTGGATTGAACCAGGGCATGTGAAGCGTCTGGAGTGAACCATGGAAAGTTTTGTGGGGCCTGGATGTGGAAAGGGAGCTGTGGTTTCGGTGCATTACACATGACAGCTAGAAAGTGTGAACGAATGTGGCCTTTGTTGTCTTTTCTTAGCGCTTCCTTTTGTGTGTGTGTGTTTGTGTGTGTGTGTGTGTGTGTGTGTGTGTGTGTGTGTGTGTGTGTGTGTGTGTGTGTGTGTGTGTTTGCTATTTCATGTGTGGTGGGGTGGCGACTGGAATGGATGAAGGCATGATGTATTGAATATGTACATGTGGGTATATGTATATTTCTCTGTGTATATGTATGCATACGTTGAAATGTATAGGTATGTATATGTGCGTGTGTAGGCGTTTATGTATATAATGTATATATGTATATGTGTGTGTATGAATATTTTTACGAACTCAATACTTATTCGGGCAAGGTCGCCAGTAACATATATGTTACAAATACTATACTGATCCTTGTCTTGCAAGGACGTTAGATTTGTTATGTTTCACAACACAGGATAACACTATCTGAAAGTTATGGGATTAAAACAAACACCAGCTTTAGAATTACTTATGATGAAAGAATTTAAGCGTACAAAGTGAAAACATGAATCAGGCATGAATCATTTACGGTAACACTGAACATGAGATTAACATTGAACATGAATTTAACATGGAACATGAGTTAACATTCCAGATAAGATTTCAAACCAGGAGATCTCTCTCCTTTATGACAAGTTCACTATAGAAATATGACACAAGACATTCGTTGGGCAATGTTATTTCACTTAGCTAAACCTGACGTGACACAGTAAGCATCTTACAATCTAGGTCCGCGGTGGCTACGGGGCTCGTGACAGGGAAAGCCTACATTACCTTGCTGGGCTCGGGACTGCTGAAGGAATCGACTCCCACACGATCGTCTGAGCCTTTTATCTGAAGGACCAGCAAGGCAGGAACAGCTAGCCACGCCTTGACCCGCCACCTATGGCTACGATAGGTCGGAATGACACAATTGCCCTTGATAGGTCAAAAGACTGATTGTCACGCCCTCATCCCGACGTGATTGGCTGGAGGAGGACTATGGTCCGGCCCTCATCTTGCGTAGATTTCAAACTCCTTTGTTCCCTTGTTCACGACAGCAGCGGACGTACGGGATGACATACCCACAACTTGACCTGACGCCACTGATAAGGGTTCGGGTGCTGGAGGACTGGTCAACATCTGCTTCAAAACAGGATTACTAAGACAAGTAACTCGGTCAGGGAAGTGAGATCCGAGCCTGGGCAACAACACCCTACACAAAGGCACACCATACACAAAGACACATCATACATATATACGAACATGTGGGCACTCATACCATGTTCGTAACACCCCCCTCGTTAAAGGAGAAAATTCCTAGAAGAGGAATTTTCTCACCTTAAGAGCGGATAAACAATCAGCTAACACATCATGTGCGCCAGCAGTATGGTGAATATCGTGTAAATTTAAAAAAAAGTAGGGTTCCTAACTGATGAGAGGCTGTCTCACACTGCTCATTCCAAATAGATCTGACATCCTTCTTTAATAAACCTGTCAAGGGGGTTGCGACTGCGAAAAACTACTAATAAACATTCTGTAATACCCAACCATACCCATAAAACTTCTCAGTTCTCTCCGAGATCGGGGGCACTCATCTACGGGCTAATAATGGGACCCTTACGGTCGGTGGAAGGAGGGGACTGACAAAACTCTGGCAAAACTCTGGGTGTGTCGACAGCAGGGCAGACCTTTCCACCCGTCACTTCGCAGGTAGGTACTAAAGCTTCTACGTCCACATCATGGCTTCAACCCTCACCCACTGACAGCAAGGCGGACCTCTGCACACGTTGTTTCGCTTCCCACTTCCCGTTTGCTCCTCCGCCCGGTTCCCAGGTCTCCGAGGCACTCGCAGCTACGTCGTCGACTTTGTCACACACGGCTACCGTTGGACGTAGGATGATGCAGACCAGCACCGTCGGTTCCAAAGAGGGAGGATCACGGCTGAAATATGGCTTAAGCAAGTTGACTTGGCATAACCTCCGACCTCTGCGCCTATCGGGGGTAGAGACAAAGTAATTTGAGTCTCCTACACTCTGGATAATGGTGTAGGAACCCTGAAAACGGACAGCCAAGGGTTGACCCGGCTGCTGTAGTGGAAACCACACCTCGTCGCCCGTCTCTACGCTTCTCAATCCAGACCGTCTGTCAAGCCATCTCGTCCTCCGTTCCTGAGTCTCTCTTGAATGGGTACGAGACAAATCCTCAGTCTCACTGACTGACTCTCGTACGGACTCGAAACGAGCACAGGAGGTATCACACAGCTTCTCCTCACTAATTTCATCCTCGGAAGACGTCCTCAGTTCCCGAGTCTCTCTTGAATGGGCACGAGACAAATCCTCAGTCTCACCCACTGACTCTCGTACGGACTCGAACCCAGTACAGGAGGTATCACACAGGTTCTCACTAATTTCATCCTCGGAAGACGTTCTCAGTTCCTCCGTCACAACGGAGTCTACACCAGGGGAGAGGGTATCACACAGCTTACTCTCGCTGGTCTCACTCGGGAGAAGAGTCTTCACTTCCTGCGTTTCAACGGCTATGTCCTCAAGGCACACGCCCTGCCGTGCCAGCTGTCATGGACCTGGCATCATCGTGGTTGGAGGCTATCTCTGGTACCTCTTCCTCAAGCTGCACCGCCTCCGTGGACTTTACCGGACCCTTAGGCAACACCGGCACTGGATTCATTTTCCCACTCGCTAGGTCATTGCCTAACACAAAGTCCACGCCTGAGGCAGGCAACCAATCTACAACCCCTACAAGAGCATGGCCCGTGAAGAGATCTGTTTCTACCCTCACATCGACTAGTGGAGCTTCCTTGGAACCCAACAGTCCATCTAGCAAGACTCGGTCTCCAAACTCTCCTCGCGGCACCAAGCCATCCAACATCAGGGACCGCAGCGCACCAGAATCCCGTGATACGGTCACTTTTCGTCGTACACCACATCTACTAACATAGCCCTGAGACAGGAACGCATTGTACTTCCCACGGAATGGATCCTCAACTACAGATTGATTAACACGCTCGCAACCCCTCACTTTCCTAAGAGCAGGGACAGCCTCACCTACTTTACTAAGTGTCCCTAAAGTTAAGAGACTCACCGGCCTACATTTAAAAAGTAGAGTCTCTGGATTCCTTCACCCGAGCCCAGCACTCCCTCAACTGGTGCCCAGCCATGCCACAGTAAAAACAAGTCTGTTGCATTATTTCCCCTGACTTTTATGAGTTACCGGCAAGGTAGCAGATTCAGGTGGGATTACATTATTACCGGACTTTCCTTTGCCATCGGAACCCTTCGAACGTCTCTCCGTTCAAGTTTGCGAGTCAGCGCGTACTGATCTGCTAGGACCCCAGTCCTGTCAACAGACTTCACTTCTCGGTTAATTCGATAAGTAACTTCATGGAATTCACTATTCTTACATTCTTCAAGTATCATTAACTCTAAGTTCCTCAAACTCACAAACTTGTTTGGACCGTAGCCACTGCATGCAAGAATCGCCCTTTTTGCGAAAATACTTGACATAAATCTGACCAGGTCTCTTACTCTGAACTCTAAATTTATTCAAGTTGGTATGCTTCCGGATTTAACTGATAAGCATTCAGCACTGCTTGTTTCACGACCTCATAATCATTACACTGGTCACCGGTCGACGAGGCGTCGCTGATCAACGGCATGATTAACGAATCAAGGAAAGAGATTCCGTTAAGGCAAGAAAAATCCTGGCGAGGTCGCTAACTTATATGTTACGAGCTCGATACTTATTCGGGCAAGGTCGCCAGTAACATATATATGTTACAAATACCATACTGATCCTTCTCTTGCAAGGACGTTAGATTTGCTATGTTTCACAACACAGGATAACACAGTCTGAAAGTTATGGGATTAAAACAAACACCAGCTCTAGAATTACTTATAATGAAAGAATTCAAGCGTAAAAAGTGAACACATAGATCAGGCATGAATCATTTACGTTAACACTGAACGTGAGTTTAACATTGAACATGAATTTAACATTGAACATGAGTTAACATTCCAGATAAGCTTTCAAACCAGGAGATCTCTTTCCTTTATGACAAGTTGAATATAAAAGCATTACACAAGACATTTGTTGGGCAATTACACTTAGCTAAATCTGACGTGACATAGTAAACATCTTACAATTTAGGGCCACTGCGGCTACGGGGCTCGAGACAGGGAAAGCCTACATTACCTTGTTGGGCTCGGGACTGCTGAAGGAATCGACTCCCACACGATCGTCTGAGCCTTTTATCTGAAGGACCAGCAAGGCAGGAACAGCTAGCCACGCCTTGACCCGCCACTATGGCTACGATAGGTCGGAATGACACAATTGTCCTTGATAGGTCAAAAGACTGATTGTCACACCCTCATCCCGACGTGATTGGCTGGAGGAGGACTATGGTCCGGCCCTTATCTTGCGTAGATTTCAAACTCCTTTGTTCCCTTGTTCACGACAGCAGCGAACGTGCGGGATGACATACCCACAACTTGACCTGACGCCACCGATAAGGGTTCGGGTGCTGGAGGACTGGTCAACATCTGCTTCAAAACAGGATTACTAAGACAAGTAACTCGGTCAGGGAAGTGAGATCCGAGCCTGGGCAACAACACCCTACACAAAGGCACACCATACACAAAGACACACTATACATATATACGAACATGTGGGCACTCATACCATGTTCGTAGCAATATGTATGTATACTTTGAAATGTTTAGGTATGTATATGTACGTGTGTGGGCGTTTATGTATATACATGTGTATGTGGGTGGGTTGGGCCATTCTTTCGTCTGTTTCCTTGCGCTACCTCGCTAACGCGGGAGACGGCGATTAAGTATAATAAGTAATGATGAAATATTTAAATTGAATGGAACGTTTTAACACAGAAATTCATACGTATACTTCACGTGAAAACCAAATAGTGAGTGACAACTCAACCTAGATACAATGATTAAATTCGTAAGTGACATAAGAACTCGCTTTTACAGGATCTAACATACTTTAGAGGACTTTTCCTTAAGGGTCAGCAGTGATTCTATTATTGAGAGCTATTTACTGATGGAGCGAGTGGTGATAACTAAAGGCGGCCCGTACTTTGGATTTCTTCTGTGCTGGTTAGTCCTGATCCAAAATGCTTTATGTCTCAAACGAAATGCCTATATTTTCAGAGATACTTACTTTTAACTGCTACACTGCATCACAACAATAGCATATGTATTTGTTGACTATAGATCCCTGCAATGCCCTAGGAATAGCATGCGTCTCGGCTAGCTTAAAAACAATAGATGAATGATTAACCTCGACATAGACCATCAGATACTTTGTTATTTAGCTTTTCTATATATATTACCTCATGGTATCTCATTTTTTTCAGTTATCTGCAGTTTCTATATGTTTTTATTATCTTCTATATTACTTCTGTGTCTTATCTTTTGCCTATGTATTCACCTACATCTTTTACAGTTAGGTGCATTTTTTCTTATCTCTTATATTCGTTCGTATCTTGGTACCTTCTATCTGATTTATTTCATATGTTTGGTCATAAACGCTATAGCATCATGTCTTAGTGTATCAGCAACATTTTTCGGAAAGTTTTCAAGAAATCAGTAAAATGTAATTTATGCAAATAGGTATTTGAGAAACTATCCATATAATTTCTTCATGAAATGAAATATTCATCTATGTTGATGATTTTTTGATCTTCACCTTGGTAGTAATAGTCACGAATTCACACCACAAAGTCTCACAGAATTCTTGGAACCGAATGTGTAAAATTGAAAACCACATTAGGAGGACTGAGAAACCTTATTATGTGGGGGAAAATGTGGTGTGTAATTAGGCGTTCTTTCAAATGTATAGGATGAGATTCTCCTGGTTTATTACACTTCAATATCTTCTTCAAAAAAATGAAGGAAGTATTGTAAGAGATGCATAGGAAGTCTTTGCAAACTTTTTCATAAAGTTGGTCGACGCGAAAAAAAAGAAAAAATTAGAGTATAACAGCCGTTGCCATGGCACCCACCTGTATTCTAGCCGAGTCCATTAGGAACATCTACAGAGGGTGAAGAGTGTAGGCAGCGGCAGACAAACCAGCAAACAACCTCAGATGTTGCCAGGTGTTGGTGGCTGTACCACTTGTGTCAACTGTTTATACCAAGTGTGAGTGGGGCCTGCTATTAGGAGCTATCAGTGTGGCACCTGTAGAAACTTTAACCCTGTGTATAGCCACGTCTGGTTCCATTTTACTGTAAGTATGGCACTTGTAGAACCTTTAACACTCTGTATAGCCACGTATGGTCCACATTACATCAATGTGGTACCTTAAGAAACTTTTACACCCTGCACAAGTAGTATTAAATGATTTAAGTGTACCGGTGTAGGCATGTTTGGGATGTATTGTCAAAGGCACAGACGAGGGCCTCGTCTTGTGTGGGAAGCCTTTTCACTGATAGACACGATACGGTCTTACCTGAGCCTGAATTAACAGCCCTATCCTGTCCTATTGGAACATGCCCATTCTTACCCTACCATCGTGCAGCCTAGCCTTGCCTACAATTGTCAAACCCAGTCTAAATATCCTGAAGAGCGAAATTAAATTGCGACTAAAGTACACTCCTCACGGTTTGTGAACTGCTTGCTCAAGGAACGCTGCTGCATATCGCTGCTGTAATGACTGCAACAGAAGGATAAACCTCCTTGCCCTCGTCCCATTATGGGGAAAAATAGATATATATTTTCTCTAGCTGAAACAACATGAGCAATTGGATTACCAATCAAGAGCCATATCAGTTTCTCTCTCTCTCTCTCTCTCTCTCTCTCTCTCTCTCTCTCTCTCTCTCTCTCTCTCTCTCTCTCTCTCTCTCTCTCTCTCTCTCTCTCTCTCTCTCTCTCTCTCTATATATATATATATATATATATATATATATATATTTCTTTTTTTTTTCTTTTCATTATACTTTGTCGTTGTCTCCCGCGTTAGCGAGGTAGCGCAAGGAAACAGACGAAAGAATGGCCCAACCCACCCACATTCACATGAATATACGTACACGCCCACACTCGCACATATACATACCTATACATTTCATCGTACACATACATATACATACACAGAAATATACATATATACACATGTACATATTCATACTTGCTTCCATTATTAATTCTCGTCGCCACCCGGCCACACATGAAATAGCATTCCCCCTCCGCCCGCGAGGTACCGCTAGGAAAAGATAAAAGACCACATTCGTTCACACTCAGTCTCTAGCTGTCATATGTAATGCACCGAAACCACAGCTCCCTTTCCACATCCAGGCCCCAGAAAACTTTCCATGGTTTATCCCAGATGCTTCACATGCCCTGGTACAATCCATTGACAGCACGTCGACCCCAGTATACCACATCGTTCCAATTCACTCTATTCCTTGCACACCTTTCACCCTCCTGTATGTTCAGGCCCCGATCGCTCAGAATCTTTTTCGCTCCATCCTTCCACCTCCATTTTGGTCTCCCACTTCTCCTCGTTCCTTTGTCAATCTTTCCTCACTCATTCTCTCCGTGCGACCAGACCATTTCAATACACCCTCTTCTGCTATCTCAACCACACTCTTTTTATTACCACACATCTCTTACCCTTTCATTACTTACTCGATCAAACCACCTCACATCACATATTCTTCTCAAACATTTGATTTCCAACACATCCACCCTCTTCCGCACAACCCTATCTATAGCCCACACCTTGCAACCATATAATATTGCTGGAACCACTATTCCTTCAAACATACCCATTTTTGCTCTCCAAGATAACGTTCTCGCCTTCCACACATTCTTCAACGCTCAAAGAACCTTCGCCCCCTCCCCTACCCTGTGACTCACTTCCGCTTCCATGGTTCCATCCGCTGCCAAATCCACTCCCAGATACCTAAAACACTTCAGTTCCTCCAGTTTTTCTCCATTCAAACTTACCTCTCAATTGACTTGCCCGTCAACCCTACATTTACTCTCGGCTTTCTTCTTTCACACACTTTTCCAAACTCAGTCACCAGCTTCTGGAGTTTCTCACCCGAATCTGCCACCAGCGCTGTATCATCAACAAACAACAACTGACTCACTTCCCAATCCCTCTCATCGACAGCAGATTGCATACTTGCCATCTCTCCAAAACTTGCATTCACCTCCCAAACAACCCCATCCATAAACAAATTAAACAATCATGGAGACATTACGCACCCCTACTCGTATACATGACTACACCCTTGATAAAACTTTTCACTGCTTCTAGCAACTTGCCTGCCACACCATATACTCTTAATACCTTCCACAAAGCATCTCTATCAACTCTATCATATGCCTTCCCCAGATCCATAAATGCTACATAAAATCCATCTATTTTTTTAAGTATTTCTCACATACACATGCACATATCATCTACCACTTCTGAAACCACACTGCTCTTCCCCAATCTGATGCTCTGTACATGCCTTCACCCTCTCAGTCAATACTCTCCCTTATAATTTCCTAGGAGTTATACCTTTGTAATTTGAACACTCATCCTTATCCCCTTTGCCTTTGTACAATGCATGGATCCCGCCAATCCTCAGGCACTTCACGATGAACCATACATACATTGAATATCCTTACCATCCAGTGGGAATTTTTCTTTTCCCCTATCCCCAAGGATATATATATACATATATATATATATATATATATATATATATATATATATATATATATATATATATATATATATATATATATATATATATATATATATATATATATATATTCTTCAAGGCTCCCAGAATTTTCGCCCCCTCCCCCACCCTATGATCCACTTCCGCTTCCATGGTTCCATCCGCTGCCAGATCCACTCCCAGATATCTAAAACACTTCACTTCCTCCAGTTTTTCTCCATTCAAACTCACCTCCCAACTGACTTGACCCTCAACCCTACTGTACCTAATAACCTTGCTCTTATTCACATTTACTCTTAACTTTCTTCTTTCACACACTTTACCAAACTCAGTCACCAGCTTCTGCAGTTTCTCACATGAATCAGCCACCAGCGCTGTATCATCAGCGAACAACAACTGACTCACTTCCCAAGCTCTCTCATCCCCAACAGACTTCATACTTGCCCCTCTTTCCAAAACTCTTGCATTCACCTCCCTAACAACCCCATCCATAAACAAATTAAACAACCATGGAGACATCACACACCCCTGCCGCAAACCTACATTCACTGAGAACCAATCACTTTCCTCTCTTCCTACACGTACACATGCCTTACATCCTCGAATGTGTGGAAGTGGAGAACATTATCTCGGAAAGCAAAAATGGGTATGTTTGAAGGAATAATGGTTCCAGCAATGTTGTATGGTTGCGAGGCGTGGGCTATGGATAGAGTTGTGCGCAGGAGGATGGATGTGCTGGAAATGAGATGTTTGAGGACAATGTGTGGTGTGAGGTGGTTTGATCGAGTAAGTAACGTAAGGGTAAGAGAGATGTGTGGAAATAAAAAGAGCGTGGTTGAGAGAGCAGAAGAGGGTGTTTTGAAATGGTTCGGGCACATGGAGAGAATGACTGAGGAAAGATTGACCAAGAGAATATATGTGTCGGAGGTGGAGGGAACGAGGAAAAGAGGGAGACCAAATTGGAGGTGGAAAGATGGAGTGAAAAAGATTTTGTGTGATCGGGGCCTGAACATGCAGGAGGGTGAAAGGAGGGCAAGGAATAGAGTGAATTGGAGCGATGTGGTATACCGGGGTTGACGTGCTGTCAGTGGATTGAATCAAGGCATGTGAAGCGACTGGGGTAAACCATGGAAAGCTGTGTAGGTATGTATATTTGCGTGTGTGGACGTATGTATATACATGTGTATGGGGGTGGGTTGGGCCATTTCTTTCGTCTGTTTCCTTGCGCTACCTCGCAAACGCGGGAGACAGCGACAAAGCAAAAAAAAAAAAAAAAAAAAAAAAAATATATATATATATATATATATATATATATATATATATATATATATATATATATATATATATATATATATCTTTTTCTTTTAATTTAATCGCCATTTCCCGCGTTAGCGAGGTAGCGTTAAGAACAGAGGACTGGGCCTTTTTTGGAATATCCTCACCTGGCCCCCTCTGTTCCTTCTTTTGAAAAAAAAAAAAAAAACGAGAGGGGAGGATTTCCAGCCCCCCGCTCCCTCCCCTTTTAGTCGCCTTCTACGACACGCAGGGAATACGTGGGAAGTATTCTTAATCCCCTATCCCCAGGGATAATATATATATATATATATATATATATATATATATATATATATATATATATATATATATATATATATATATATATATATATGGGAACTTCAGTGAAGGGGGCTAATGGGGAGGTGATAACAATTAGTGGTGATGTGAGAAGGAGATAGAGTGAGTATTTTGAAGGTTTGTTGAATGTGTTTGATGATAGAGTGGCAGATATAGGGTGTTTTGGTCGAGCTGGTGTGCAAATAGATAGATAGGGAGAATGATTTAGTTTACAGAGAAGAGGTAGTAAAAGCTTTGCGGAAGATGAAAGCCGGCAAGGCAGCGGGTTTGGATGGTATTGCAGTGAAATTTATTAAGAAAAGGGGTGACTGTATTGTTGATTGGTTGGTAAGGTTATTTAATGTATGTATGACTCATGGTAAGGTGCCTGAGGATTGGCGGAATGCTTGCATAGTGCCATTGTACAAAGGCAAAGGGGATAAAAGTGAGTGCTCAAATTACAGAGGCATATGTTTGTTGAGTATTCCTGGGAGGCAAGTTGTTAGAAGCAGTGAAAAGTTTTTATCGAGGATGTAAGGCATGTGTACGTGTAGGAAGAGAGGAAAGTGATTGGTTCTAAGTGAATGTAGGTTTGCGGCAGGGGTGTGTGATGTCTCCATGGTTTTTTTAATTTGTTTATGGATGGGGCTGTTAGGGAGGTGAATGAAAGAGTTTTGGAAAGAGGGGAATTATGCAGTCTGTTGTGGATGAGAAAGCTTGGGAAGTGAGTCAGTTGTTGTTCGCTGATGATACAGCGCTGGTGGCTGATTCGTGTGAGAAACTGCAGAAGCTGGTGACTGAGTTTGGTAAAGTGTGTGAAAGAAGAAAGCTGAGAGTAAATGTGAATAAGAGCAAGGTTATTAGGTACAGTAGGGTTGAGGAACAAGTCAATTGGGTGGTAACTTTGAATGGAGAAAAACTGCAGGAAGTAAAGTGTTTTAGATATCTGGGAGTGGATCTGGCAGCGGATGGAACCATGGAATCGGAAGTGAATCATAGGGTGTTGGAGGGGACGAAAGTTCTGGGAGCCTTGAAGAATGTGTGGATGTCGAGAACATTATCTAGGAAAGCAAAAATGTGTATGTTTGAAGGAATAGTGGTTCCAACAATGTTATATGGTTGCGAGGCGTGGGCTACAGATAGAGTTGTGCTGAGGAGGGTGGATGTACTGGAAATGAGATATTTGAGGACAATATGTGGTGTGAGGTGGTTTGATCGAGTAAGTAATAGTAGGGTAAGAGATATGTGTGGTAATAAAAAGAGTGTGATTGAGAGAGCAGAAGAGGGTGTTTTCAAATGTTTTGGTCACATGGAAAAAATGAGTGAGGAAAGATTGACCAAGAGGTGGAGGGAACGAGGAGAAGTGGGAAACCAAATTGGAGATGGAAAGATGGATTGGAAAAGGTTTTGAGTGATTGGGGCCTGAACATGCAGGAGGGTGAAAGGCGTGCAAGGAATAGAGTGAATTGGAACGATGTGGTATACCGGGGTCGACGTGTTGTCAATGGATTGAACCAGGGCATGTGAAGCGTCTAAGGTAAACCACGGAAAGTTCTGTGGGGCCTAGATGTGGAAAGGGAGGTGTGGTTTCGGTGGATTATTACATGACAGCTAGAGACTGAGTGTGAACGAATGTGGCCTTTGTTGTCTTTTCCTAGCGCTACCTCGCGAACATGAGAGGGGTGGGGGGGGGGCGGGGGTGTTGTTATTTCATATGTGGCGGGGTGGCGATGGGAATGAATAAAGGCAGACAGTATGAATTATGTACATGTGTATATCTGTATATGTCTGTGTGTGTATATATATATGTATACTTTGAGATGTATAGGTATATATATATTTGTGTGTGTGGACGTGTATGTATATACATTTGTATGTGGGTGGGTTGGGCCATTCTTTCGTCTGTTTTCTTTGCGCTACCTCGCTAACGCGGGAGACAGCGACAAAGCTGTATATATATATATATATATATATATATATATATATATATATATATATATATATATATATATATATATATATATATATATATATTTTTTTTTTTTTTTTTTTCATACTATTCGCCATTTCTCGTGTTAGCGAGGTAGCGTTAAGAACACAGGACTGAGCCTTTGAATGAAATCCTCCCTTAGCCCCTTCTCTGTTCCTTCTTTTGGAAAATTAAAAATGAAAGGGGAGGATTTCCAGCCTCCTGCTCCCTTCCCATTGTTTCGCCTTCTACGACAAGCAGGGAATATGTGGGAAGTATTCTTTCTCCCCTATCCCCAGGGATAATATATATATATATATATATATATATATATATATATATATATATATATATATATATATATATATATATATATATATTTTTTTTTTTTTTTTTTTTGCTTTGTCGCTGTCTCCCGCGTTTGCGAGGTAGCGCAAGGAAACAGACGAAAGAAATGGCCCAACCCACCCCCATACACATGTATATACATACGTCCACACACGCAAATATACATACCTAGACAGCTTTCCATGGTTTACCCCAGACGCTTCACATGCCTTGATTCAATCCACTGACAGCACGTCAACCCCGGTATACCACATCGCTCCAATTCACTCTATTCCTTGCCCTCCTTTCACCCTCCTGCATGTTCAGGCCCCGATCACACAAAATCTTCTTCACTCCATCTTTCCACCTCCAATTTGGTCTCCCTCTTCTCCTCGTTCCCTCCACCTCCGACACATATATCCTCTTGGTCAATCTTTCCTCACTCATTATCTCCATGTGCCCAAACCATTTCAAAACACCCTCTTCTGCTCTCTCAACCACGCTCTTTTTATTTCCACACATCTCTCTTACCCTTACGTTACTTACTCGATCAAACCACCTGACACCACACATTGTCCTCAAACATCTCATTTCCAGCACATCCATCCTCCTGCGCACCACTCTATCCATAGCCCACGCCTCGCAACCATACAACATTGTTGGAACCACTATTCCTTCAAACATACCCATTTTTGCTTTCCGAGATAATGTTCTCGACTTCCACACATTCTTCAAGGCTCCCAGAATTTTCGCCCCCTCCCCCACCCTATGATCCATATATATATATATATATATATATATATATATATATATATATATATATATATATATATATATATATATATCCTTAGGGATAGTGGAAAAAGAAGTCTTCCCACTTATTCCCCGCGTGTCGCAGAAGGCGACTAAAGAGGGCGGGGGCTTGGGCCTGGAAACCCCACCTCCTTGTATTTGAATTTCTAAAAATGGAAACAGAAGGAGTTTGGTGGGGAGTGGTCATCCTCCCCGAAGGCTCAGACTGGGGTGTCTGAATGTGTGTGGATGTAACCAAGATGAGAAGAAAGGATAGACAGGCAGTATGTTTGAGGAAAGAAACCTGGATGTTCTGGCTCTGAATGAAACGAAGCTCAAGGGTAAGGAGGAAGAGTGGTTTGGGAAGGTTTTGGAAGTAAAGTCAGGTGTTATTGAGATGAGAAAAGCTCAGGAAGGAGTAATAGTACTCCTGAAGCAGGAGTTGCAGGAGTATGTGATAGAGTGTAAGAAAGTAAATTCTACATTGATGTGGGTAAAACTGATAGTCGATGGAGAGAGATGGGTGATTATTGGTGCCTATGCACCTGGTCATGAGAAGAAAGATCATGAGAGGCAAGTGTTTTGGGAGCAGCTGAGTGAGTGTGTTAGCAGCTTTGATGCACGAGACCGGGTTACAGTGATGGGTGATTTGGATGCGAAGGTGAGTAATGTGGCAGTTGAGGGTATAATTGGTGTACATGGGGTGTTCAGTGTTGTGAATGGAAATGGTGAGGACCTTGTGGATATGTGTGCTGAAAAAAGACTGGTTTAAAGAGAGAGATATACATAAGTATACGTATGTGAGTGGGAGAGCTGGTCAAAGAGTATTATTGGACTACGTGTAAATTGATAGGCGTGTAAAAAAGAGACTTTTGAATGTTAATGTGCTGAGAAGGGCAGATTTGTAGAGGCTTTCAGAAAGAAGAGAGAATGTTGGGGAGAAGAGAGTGGTGAGAGTAACTGAATTTGGAAAGGAGACTTGGGTGAGGAAGTATCAGGAGAGATTGAGTGTAGAATGGCAAAAGGTGAGAATAAATAACATGAGGGGAGTGAGTGAGGAATGGGATGTATTTAGGGAAGCAGTGATGGCTTGCGCAAAGGTGAATGTGGCATGAGAAAGGTGGGAGGAGGGCACATTAGAAAGGGTAGTGATTGGCGGGATGAAGAAGATTGTTAGTGAAGATAAAAGAGAGGCGTTTAGACGATATTTGCAGGGAAGCAGTGCAAATGACTGGGAGATGTGTAAAAGAATGCGGCAAGAGGTCAGGGGAAAGGTGCGGAAGTCGAAAAAGAATGCAAATGAGGGTTGGGTTATCATTAGATTTTAGGGAGAATAAAGAAATGTTTTGGAAAGAGGCAATTAACGTGCGTAGGACAAGAGAACAAATCGGTGAAGGGAGCAAGTGGGGAAGTGATAACACACAGTAATGGAGTGAGTATTTTGAAGGTTTGTTGAATGTGTTTGATGATAGAGTGGTAGATATATGGTGTTTTGGTCGGGATGGTGCACGAAGTGACAGAGCCAGGGAGATGATGTGGTGAAGAGAGAAGAGGTAGTGAGAGCATTGCGGAAGATGAAATCCAGCAAGGCGGCGGGTTTGGATGGTGTTGCAGTGGAATTTATTAAAAAAAGAGGGTGAGTGTGTTGTTGATTGAAGTGCCTGAAGAGTGGCAGAATGCATACATAGTGCCATTGTACAAAGGCAAAGGGGATGAAGCTTAATGTTCAGACTACAGAAGTATGAGTTTGTTAAGTATTCCTGGGAAATTATATGGGGGGGGGGGTTATTGATTGAGACAGTGAAGGCATGTGCAGAGCATCAGACTGGGGAAGAGCAGTGTGGTTTCAGAAGTGGTAAAGGATGTGTGGATCAGGTGCTTGTTTTGAAATATTTATGTGAGAAGTGCTTGGAAAAACAAATGAATTTGTATGTAGCATTTATGGATCTGGAAAAGGCATATAATTGGGTTGATGGAGTCGCTTTGTGGAAGGTTTCTAAGAGTTTACGGTGTGGGAGGTAAGTTGCTAGAAACAGTGAAAAGTTTTTACCATGGATGTAAGGTATGTGTACGAGTAGGAAGAGAGGAGAGAGATTGGTTCCCAGTGAATGTCGGTCAGCGGCAGGGGTGTGTGATGTCCCCATGGCTGTTAAATCTGTTTATGGAAGGTAAATGCAAGAGTTTTAGAGAGAGGGGCGAGTATGCAGTCTGTTGGGGATGAGAGGACCTGGGAAGTGAGTCAGTTGGTGTTTGCCGATAATACAGCTCTAGTGGCTGATTCGTGTAAGAAACGGCAGAGGTTCGTGACTGAGTTTGGAAAAGTGTGTGAAAGGAGAAAGTTGAGAGGTTATTAGTTTGTCTGTATTACTGGTACTTCCTTGCTGAAGCAGGGGATAGCGATACTGTTTTCCTGTGGGGTGGGGTAGTGACAGGAATGGATGAAGGCAAGCAAGTATGAGTATGTATATGTGTATCTATGTAATGTATGTGTATGTATATGTATGTATATGTGCGCTTGTGGGCGTTTATGTACATATATGTGTATATGGGTGGAGGGGCCATTCCTCGTCTGTTTCCTGGCTCCACCTCGCTGACGCGGGAAACAGCAATTAGAAATAATGATAATAATAATAATAATAATGATGATGATTAGTAGTGATAATAATAATAATAATGATAATGATAATGATAATAATGATAAAGATAATATATATATATATATATATATATATATATATATATATATATATATATATATATATATATATATATATATATATATATATATATATATATATATATATAATCCCTGGAGATAGGGGAGAAAGAATACTTCCCACGTATTCACTGCGTGTCGTAGAAGGCGACTAAAGGGAGGGAGCGGGGGCTGCAATCCTCCCCTCTCGTTTTTTGATTTTCCAAAAGAAGGAAGAAAGAAGGGGGCCAAGTGAGGATTTCCTTTAAAGGCTCAGTCTTCTGTTTCTAACGCTACCTTACTGACTCGGGAGATGGTGAATAGTATGAAAAAAAATTATATATCTATATATATTTATATATATATATATATATATATATATATATATATATATATATATATATATATATATATATATATATATATATATAAATATACATACATATTATCCCTGGGGATAGGGGAGAAAGAATACTTCCCACGCATTCCTCACGTGTCGTGGAAGGCGACTAAAGGGAACGGAAGCGGGGGGCTAGAAACCCTCCCCTCGTAGTATTTTAACTTTCTGAAAGGGGAAACAGAAGGAGTCACGCGGGGAGTGCTCATCCTCCTCAAAGGCTCAGATTAGGGTGTCCAAATGTGTGTGGATGTAACCCAGATGAGAAAAAAGGAGAGATAGGTAGTATGTTTGAGGAAAGGAACCTGGATGTTTTGGCTCTGAGTGAAACGAAACTCAAGGGTAAAGGGGAAAAGTGATTTGGGAATGTCTTGGGAGTAAAGTCAGGGGTTAGTGAGAGGACAAGAGCAAGGGAAGGACTAGCACTACTGAAACAGGAGTGGTGGGAGTATGTGATAGAGTGTAAGAAAGTAAACTCTAGATTGATACGGGTAAAACTGAAAGTGGATGGTGAGAGATGGGTGATTATTGGTGCATATGCACCTGCGCATAAGAAAGATCATGAGAGGCAAGTGTTTTGGGAGCAGCTGAGGGAGTGTGTTAGTAGTTTTGTTGCACGAGACCGGGTTATAGTGATGGATGATTTGAATGCCAAGGTGAGTAATGTCGCAGTTGAGGAAATAATTAGTGTACATGGGGTGTTCAGTATTGTAAATGGAAGTGATGAAGAGCTTGTAGATTTGTGTGCTGAAAAAGGACTGGCGATTGGGAATACCTGGTTTAAAAAGAGAGATATACATAAGTATACGTATGTAAGTAGGAGAGACGGCCAGTGAGCCTTATTGGATTACGTGTTAATTGATAGGCGCGCGGAAGAAAGACTTTTGGATGTTAATGTGCTGAGAGGTGTAATTGGAGGGATGTCTGATTATTATCTTGTGGAGGCGAAGGTGAAGCTTTGTAGGGGTTTTCAGGAAAGAAGAGAGAATGTTGGGTTGAAGAGAGTGGTGAGCGTAAGTGAGCTTGGGAAGGAGACTTGTGTGAGGAAGTACCAGAAGAGACTGAGTACAGAATAGAAAAAGATGAGAGCTGAGGACGTAAGAGGAGTGGGGGAGGAATGGAATGTAAATAGGGAAGCAGTGATGGCCTGCGCAAAAGATGCTTGTGGCATGAGAAGCATGGGAGGTGGGCAGATTAAAAAGGGTAGTGTGTGGTGGGATGAAGAAGTAAGATTATTAGTGAAAGAGAAGAGAGGTATTTGGACGATTTTTGCAGGGAAATAATACATATGACTGGGAGATGTATAAAAGAAAGAGGCATGAGGTCAAGAGAAAGGTGCAAGAGGTGAAAAAGAGGGCAAAAAAGAGTTGGGGTGAGAGGGTATCATTAAATTTTCGGGAGAATAAAAAGATGTTTTGGAAGGAAGTAAATAAAGTGCGTAAGACAAGGGAACAAATGGTAACATCATTGAAGGGGGCTAATGGGAAGGTAATAACAAGTAGTGGTGATTTGAGAAGGAGATGGAGTGAGTTTTGAAGGTTTGCTGAATGTGTTAGATGATAGAGTGGCAGATATAGGGTGTTTTGGTCGAGGTGTGTGCGAAGTGAGAGGGTTAGGGAGAATGATTTGGTAAACAGAAGAGATAGTAAAAGCTTTGCGGAAGATGAAAGCCGGCAAGGCAGTGGGTTTGTATGGTACTGCAGTGGAATTTATTAGAAAAAGGGGGTGACTGTATTGTGACTGGTTGGTAAGGTTATTTACTGTATGTATGACTCATGGTGAGGTGCCTGAGGATTCGCGGAATGTTTGCATAGTGCCATTGTACAAAGGCAAAGGGGATAAAAGTGAGTGCTCAAATTACTGAGGTGTAAGATTGTTGAGTATTCCTGGGAAATTATATGGGAGGGTATTGATTGAGAGGGTGAAGGCATGTACAGAGCATCAGAATGGGGAAGAGCAGTGTGGTTTCGGATGTGGTCGAGGATGTTTGGATCAGGTATTTGCTTTGAAGAATGTATGTGAGGAATACTTAGAAAACCAATGGATTTGTATGTAGCATTTATGGATCTGGAGAAGGCATATGATAAAGTTGATAGAGATGCTCTGTGGAAGGTGTTAAGAATATATGGTGTGGGAGAATAGTTGTTAGAAGCAGTGAAAAGTTTTTATCGAGGATGTAAGGCATGTGTACGTGTAGGAAGAGAGGAAAGTGAGTGATTCTCAGTGAATTTAGGTTTGCGGCAGGGGTGCGTGATGTCTCCATGGTTGTTTAATTTGTTTATGGATGGGGTTGTTAGGGAGGTGAATGCTAGAGTTTTGGAAAGAGGGGAAAGTATTCAGTCTGTTGTAGATGAGAGAGCTTGGGAAGTGAGTCAGTTGTTGTTCGCTGATGATGCAGCGCTGGTGGCTGATTCATGTGAGAAACTGCAGAAGCTAGTGATTGAGTTTAGTAAAGTGTGTGAAAGAAGAAAGCTGAGAGTAATTGTGAATAAGAGCAATGTTATTAGGTACAGTAGGGTTGAAGGACAAGTCAATTGAGAGGTAAGTTTGA
Source organism: Panulirus ornatus (assembly GCF_036320965.1). Lineage (NCBI taxonomy): Eukaryota > Metazoa > Arthropoda > Malacostraca > Decapoda > Palinuridae > Panulirus > Panulirus ornatus. The sequence goes on along the minus strand of NC_092244.1, from coordinate 24,516,035 downwards.
ATGAAGGAAAACTGAAGTGGATCTGGCAGCAGATGGAACCATGGAAGCGGAAGTGAGTCACAGGGTGGGAGAGGGGGGCGAAATTCTGGGAGCGTTGAAAAACGTGTGGAAGTCGAGAACAATATCTCGGAAAGCAAAAATGGGGATGTTTGAAGTAATAGTGGTTCCAACAATGTTATATGGTTGCAAGGCGTGGGCTATAAATAGAGTTGTGCGGAGGAGGGTCGATGTATTGGAAATGAGATGTTTGAGGACAATATATGGTGTGAGGTGGTTTGATCGAGTAAGTAATGAAGGGGTAAGAGAGACGTGTGGTAATAAAAAGAGTGTGGTTGAGAGAGCAGAAGAGGGTGTTTTGAAATGGTTTGGTCACATGGAGAGAATGAGTGAGGAAAGATTGACAAAGAGGATATATGTCAAAGGTGGAGGGAACGAGAAGAAGTGGGAGACCAAATTGGAGGTGGAAGGATGGAGTAGAAAAGATTTTGAGCGAGAGGGGCCTAAACATGCAGGAAGGTGAGAAGTGTGCAAGGAATAGAGTGAATTGGAACGATGTGGTTTACCGGGGTCGACGGGCTGTCATTGGAATGAACCAGGGCATGTGAAGCGTCTGGAGTAAACCATGGATGTGGACTGAGAGCTGTGGTTTCGGTGCATTATACATGACAGCTGGAGACTGAGTGTGAACGAATGTGGCCTTTGTTGTCTTTTCCTAGCGCTACTTCGCGCGCATGCGGAGAGAGGGAGTTGTCATTTCATGTGTGGCAAGGTGGCTACGGGAATGAATAAAAGCAGCAAGTATGAATCATATACATATGTATATATGTGTTGAAATGTATAGTTATGTATATGTGCGTGTGTAGACGTGTATGTATATACATGTGTATGTGGGTGGGTAGGGCCATTCTTTCGTCTGTTTCCTTGCGCTACCTCGCTGATGCGGTAGATGGCGACAAAGTATAATAAATAGACAAATGATATATATATATATATATATATATATATATATATATATATATATATATATATATATATATATATATATATATATATTATACTTATTATACTTTGTCGCTGTCTCCCGCGTTAGCGAGGTAGCGCAAGGAAACAGACGAAAGAATGGCACAACCCACCCACATACTAACGTATATAATATCATACACGTCCACACATGCACATATACATACCTATACATTTCAACATATGTATACATACTCAGATATATACATATATACACATGTACATAATTCATACTTGCTGCCTTTATTCATTTCCCTCGCCACCCCGCCACGCATGAAATGACAACCCTCTCCCCCCGCATGCGTGCAAGGTAGCGCGAGGAAAAGACAACAAAGGCCACATTCGTTCACACTCAGTCTCTAGCTGTCAAGTATAATGCACCGAAACCACAGCTCGCTTTCCACATCCAGGCTCCCTAAACCTTTCCATGGTTTACCCCAGACACTTCACATGCCCTAGATCAATCCATTGACAGCACGTCGACCCCGGTATACCACATCGTTCCAATTCACCTTATTCCTAGCACGCCTTTCACCCTCCTGCATGTTCAGGCCCCGAGCACTTAAAATCTTTTTCACTCCATCTTTCCACCTCCAATTTGGTCTCCCACTTCTCTTCGTTCCCTCCACCTCTGAAACATATATCCTCTTTGCCAATCTTTCCTCACTCATTCTCTCCATGTGATCAAACTATTTCAAAACACCCTCTTCTGCTTTCTCAACCACACTCTTTTTAATACCACACATCTCTTTTACCCTTTCATTACTTACTCGATCAAACCACCACACACCACATATTGTCCTCAAATATCTTATTTCCAGCACATCCACCCTCCTTCGCACAACTCTAGCCCACGCTTCGCAACCATATAACATTGTCGGAACCACTATTCCTTCAAACATACCCTTTTGCTTTACGAGATAACTTTCTCGACTTCAATACATTTTTCAACTCTCCCAGAACTTTCGCCCCTTTTCTCACCCTATGACTCACTTCCACTTCCATGGTTACATCCGATGCCAAAGTCACTCACTTCACTTCCTCTAGTTTTTGTCCAATTAAACGTACCTCCCAATTGACTTGTCCCTCAACCCTATTGTACCTAATAACCTTGCTCTTATTCACATTTCTTCTTTCACACACTTTACCAAACTCAGACACCAGCTTCTGCAGTTTCTCACCCGAATCATCCACCAGCGCTGTATCATCAGCGAACAACAACTGACTCACTTCCCAAGCTCTCTCATCCACAACAGACTGTATACTTGCCCCTCTTTCCAAAACTCTTGCATTCACCTCCCTAACAACCCCATCCATAAAGAAATTAAAGAACCATGGAGACATCACGCACCCTTGCCGCAAACCGACATTCACTGAGAACCAATCACTTTCCTCTCTTCCTACTCGGACACATGCCTTACATCCTCGATTAAAACTTTCACTACTTATAACAACTTGCCTCCCACACCTATGTTCTTGATACCTTCCACAGAGCATCTTTATCAACTTCTCCAGATCCATAAATGCTACATACAAATCTATTTGCTTTTCTAAGTATTTCTCACATACATTCTTCTGAAACCACACTGCTCTTTCCCAATCTGATGCTCTGTATATGCCTTCACCCTCTCAATCAATACCCTCACGTACAATTACCCAGGAATACTCAACAGACTTACACCTCTGTAATTTGAGCACTCACCTTTATCCCCTTTGCCTTTGAACAATGGTACTATGCAAGCATTCCGCCAATCCTCAGGCACCACACCATGAGTCATACATACATTAAATAACCTTACCAACCAGTCAACAATACAGTCACCCCTTTTTTAATAATTCCATTGCAATCCTATCCAAACTCGCTGTCTTGCCGGTTTTCATCTTATGCAAAGCTTTTACTACCTCTTCTCTGTTTACCAAATCATTCTCCCGAACCATCTCACTTTGCACACCACCTCGACCAAAACACCCAATATCTGCCACTCTTATCATCAAACGCATTCTACAAACCTTCAAAATACTCACTCCATCTTCTCACATCACCACTACTTATTATCACTGATGTTCCCATTTGTTCCCTTGTTTTACGCACTTTATTTACCTCCTTCCAAAACATCTTTTTATTCTCTCTAAAATTTAATGATACTCTCTCACCCCAACTCTCATTTGTCCTCTTTTTCGCCTCTTGCACCTTTCTCTTGCCCTTCTGCCTCTTTCTTTTATACGTCTTCCAGTCATTTGCATTATTTCCCTGCAAAAATCGTCCAAGTGCCTCTCTCCTCTCTTTCACTAATAACCTTACATCTTCATCCGCACCACTCACTACCCTTTCTAATCTGCCCACCTTCCACGCTTCTCAAGCCATAAGCATGTTTTGCGCAAACCATCGCTGCTTCCCTAAATACATCCCATTCCTCCCCCACTCCCCTTACGTCCTTTGCTCTCACCTTTTTCCATTCTGCACTCACTCTTTCCTGGTACTTTCTCACACAAATCTCCTACCCAAGGTCACTTACTCTCACCACTCTCTTCACCCCAACATTCTCTCTTCTTTTTTGAAAACCTCTACAAATCTTCACCTTCGCCTCCACAAGATAATGATCAGACTTCCCTCCAGTTGCACCTCTCAGCACATTCACGCGCCTATCAATTAACACGTAATCCAATAACGCTCTGTGGTCATCACTCCTACTTACATACGTATACTTATGTATATCTCTCTTTTTAAACCAGGTATTCCCAATCACCAGTCCTATTTCAGCACACAAATCTACAAGCTCTTCACCATTTCCATTTACAACACTGACCACTCCATGTACACCAATTATTCCCTCAACTGCCACATTACTCACCTTTGCATTCAAATCACCCATCACTATAACCCGGTCTCGTGCATCAAAACTACTAACACACTCATTCAGCTGCTCCCAAAACACTTGCCTCTCATGATCTTTCTCGTCATACCCAGGTGCATATGTACCAATAATCACCCATTTCTCTCCATGCACTTTCAGTTTTACCCATATCAATCTGGAGTTTACTTTCTTACACTCTATCACATACTCCCACCACTCCTGTTTCAGAAGTAGTGCTACTCCTTCCCTTGCTCTTGTCTTCTCACTAACCCCTGACTTTACTCCCAAGACATTCTCAAACCACTCTTTCCCTTTACCCTTGAGCTTCGTTTCACTCAGAGCCAGAACATCCAGGTTTCTTTCCTCAAACATACTACCTATCTTTTTTTTCATCTTGGTTACATCCACACACATTTAGACACCCCAGTCTGAGCCTTTGAGGAGGATGAGCACTCCCCTCGTGACTCCTTCTTCTGTTTCCGCTTTCAGAAAGTGAAAATACAAGGGGGGGGGGTTCTTGCCTCGCGCTCTCGTCCCCTTTAGTCGCTTTCTACGACACGTGAGGAACACGTGGGAAGTATTCCTTCTCCCTCATCCCCACGGATTACATATATATATATGTATTCCTATGAGTCCACGGGGAAAATGAAACACGAAAAATTCCAAGTGCACTTTCGTGTAATAATCACATCATCAGGGGAGACACAAGAGAGAAATATAACAGTCAGTTGATATACATCGAAGAGACGAAGCTAGGACGCCATTTGGTAAACATGCATATCAACTGACATGTATATCCCTGGGGATAGGGGATTAAGAATACTTCCCACGTATTCCCTGCGTGTCGTAGAAGGCGACTAAAAGGGGAGGGAGCGGGGGGCTGGAAATCCTCCCCTCTCGGTTTTTTTTTTTTTATTTTTCCAAAAGGAGGAACAGAGAATTGGGCCAGGTGAGGGTATTCCCTCAAAGGCCCAGTCCTCTGTTCTTAACGCTACCTCGCTAATGCGGGAAATGGCGAATAGTTTGAAAGAAAAAAGAATATATATATATATATATATATATATATATATATATATATATATATATATATATATATATATGTGTAAATATGTATATATATATATATATATATATATATGTATATATATATATATATATATATATATATATATATATATATATATATATATATATATATATATATATATATATTTTTTTTTTTTTTTATACTTTGTCGCTGTCTCCCGCGTTTGCGAGGTAGCGCAAGGAAACAGACGAAAGAAATGGCCCAACCCCCCCCCCCATACACATGTACATACACACGTCCACACACGCAAATATACATACCCACACAGCTCTCCATGGTTCACCCCAGACGCCTCACATGCCCTGATTCAATCCACTGACAGCACGTCAACCCCTGTATACCATATGACTCCAATTCACTCTATTCCTTGCCCTCCTTTCACCCTCCTGCATGTTCAGGCCCCGATCACACAAAATCTTTTTCACTCCATCTTTCCACCTCCAATTTGGTCTCCCTCTTCTCCTCGTTCCCTCCACCTCCGACACATATATCCTCTTGGTCAATCTCTCCTCACTCATTCTCTCCATGTGCCCAAACCATTTCAAAACACCCTCTTCTGCTCTTTCAACCACGCTCTTTTTATTTCCACACATCTCTCTTACCCTTACGTTACTTACTCGATCAAACCACCTCACACCACACATTGTCCTCAAACATCTCATTTCCAGCACATCCATCCTCCTGCGCACATCTCTATCCATAGCCCACGCCTCGCAACCATACAACATTGTTGGAACCACTATTCCCTCAAACATACCCATTTTTGCTTTCCGAGATAATGTTCTCGACTTCCACACATTTTTCAAGGCTCCCAAAATTTTCGCCCCCTCCCCCACCCTATGATCCACTTCCGCTTCCATGGTTCCATCCGCTGACAGATCCACTCCCAGATATCTAAAACACTTCACTTCCTCCAGTTTTTCTCCATTCAAACTCACCTCCCAATTGACTTGACCCTCACCCCTACTGTACCTAATAACCTTGCTCTTATTCACATTTACTCTCAACTTTCTTCTTCCACACACTTTACCAAACTCAGTCACCAGCTTCTGCAGTTTCTCACATGAATCAGCCACCAGCGCTGTATCATCAGCGAACAACAACTGACTCACTTCCCAAGCTCTCTCATCCCCAACAGACTTCATACTTGCCCCTCTTTCCAGGACTCTTGCATTTACCTCCCTTACAACCCCATCCATAAACAAATATATATATATATATATATATATATATATGTATATATATGTATATATGTACAAAGTATAAAAAAAAAAAAAAAAAAAAAAAAATATATATATATATATATATATATATATATATATATATATATATATATATATATATATATATTTTTTTTTTTTTTTTCTTTTTTTTTTTTTTGCTTTGTTGCTGTCTCCCGCGTTTGCGAGGTAGCGCAAGGAAACCGACGAAAGAAATGGCCCAACCCACCCCCATACCCATGTATATACATACGTCCACACACGCAAATATACATACCTACACAGCTTTCCATGGTTTACCCCAGACGCTTCACATGCCTTGATTCAATCCACTGACAGCACGTCAACCCCGGTATACCACATCGCTCCAATTCACTCTATTCCTTGCCCTCCTTTCACCCTCCTGCATGTTCAGGCCCCGATCACACAATATATATATATATATATATATATATATATATATATATATATATATATATATATATATATATATATATATATATATATATATATATATGTGCGTGTGTATGTGTATGTGTGTGTATGTGTATATGTATATATATATGTATATTATCCCTGGGGATAGGGGTGAAAGAATACTTCCCACGTATTCCTCGCGTGTCGTAGAAAGCGACTAGAGGGGACGGGAGCGGGGGGCCAGAAATCCTCCCCTCCTTGTATTAACTTTCTAAAATGGGAAACAGAAGAAGGAGTCACGCGGGGAGTGCTCATCCTCCTCGAAGGCTCAGAGTGGGGTGCCTAAATGTGTGTGGATGTAACCAAGATGTGAAAAAAGGAGAGATAAGTAGTATGTTTGAGGAAAGGAACCTGGATGTTTTGGCTCTGAGTGAAACGAAGCTCAAGGGTAAAGGGGAGGAGTGGTTTGGTAATGTCTGGGGAGTAAAGTCAGGGGTTAGTGAGAGGACAAGAGCAAGGGAAGGAGTAGCAATACTCCTGAAACAGGAGTTGTGGGAGTATGTGATAGAATGTAAGAAAGTAAATTCTCGATTAATATTGGTAAAACTGAAAGTTGATGGAGAGAGGTGGGTGATTATTGGTGCATATGCACCTGGGCATGAGAAGAAAGATCATGAGAGGCAAGTGTTTTGGGAGCAGCTGAATGAGTGTGTTAGTGGTTTTGATGCACGGGACCGGGTTATAGTGATGGGTGATTTGAATGCAAAGGTGAGTAATGTGGCAGTTGAGGGAATAATTGGTATACATGGGGTGTTCAGTGTTGTAAATAGAAATGGTGAAGAGCTTGTAGATTTATGTGCTGAAAGAGGACTGATGATTGGGAATACCTGGTTTAAAAAGCGAGATATACATAAGTATACTTATGTAGGTAGGAGAGATGGCCAGAGAGCGTTATTGGATTACGTGTTAATTGACAGGCGTGCGAAAGAGAGACTTTTGGATGTTAATGTGCTGAGAGGTGCAACTGGAGGGATGTCTGATCATTATCTTGTGGAGGCAAAGGTGAAGATTTGTATGGGTTTTCAGAAAAGAAGAGTGAATGTTGGGGTGAAGAGGGTGGTGAGAGTAAGTGAGCTTGGGAAGGAGACCTGTGTGAGGAAGTACCAGGAGAGACTGAGTACAGAATGGAAAAAGGTGAGAACAATGGAAGTAAGGGGAGTGGGGGAGGAATGGGATGTATTTAGGGAATCAGTGATGGATTGCGCAAAAGATGCTTGTGGCATGAGAAGAGTGGGAGGTGGGTTGATTAGAAAGGGTAGTGAGTGGTGGGATGAAGAAGTAAGAGTATTAGTGAAAGAGAAGAGAGAGGCATTTGGACGATTTTTGCAGGGAAAAAATGCAATTGAGTGGGAGATGTATAAAAGAAAGAGACAGGAGGTCAAGAGAAAGGTGCAAGAGGTGAAAAAAAGGGCAAATGAGAGTTGGGGTGAGAGAGTAAAATTAAATTTTAGGGAGAATAAAAAGATGTTCTGGAAGGAGGTAAATAAAGTGCGTAAGACAAGGGAGCAAATGGGAACTTCAGTGAAGGGCGCAAATGGGGAGGTGATAACAAGTAGTGGTGACGTGAGAAGGAGATGGAGTGAGTATTTTGAATGTTTGTTGAATGTGTTTGATGATAGAGTGGCAGATATAGGGTGTTTTGGTCGAGGTGGTGTGCAAAGTGAGAGGGTTAGGGAAAATGATTTGGTAAACAGAGAAGAGGTAGTGAAAGCTTTGCGGAAGATGAAAGCCGGCAAGGCAGCAGGTTTGGATGGTATTGCAGTGGAATTTATAAAAAAAGGGGGTGACTGTATTGTTGACTGGTTGGTAAGGTTATTTGATGTATGTATGACTCATGGTGAGGTGCCTGAGGATTGGCGGAATGCGTGCATAGTGCCATTGTACAAAGGCAAAGGGGATACGAGTGAGTGCTCAAATTACAGAGGTATAAGTTTGTTGAGTATTCCTGGTAAATTATATGGGAGGGTATTGATTGAGAGGGTGAAGGCATGTACAGAGCATCAGATTGGGGAAGAGCAGTGTGGTTTCAGAAGTGGTAGAGGATGTGTGGATCAGGTGTTTGCTTTGAAGAATGTATGTGAGAAATACTTAGAAAAGCAAATGGATTTGTATGTAGCATTTATGGATCTGGAGAAGGCATATGATAGAGTTGATAGAGATGCTCTGTGGAAGGTATTAAGAATATATGGTGTGGGAGGCAAGTTGTTAGAAGCAGTGAAAAGTTTTTATCGAGGATGTAAGGCATGTGTACGTGTAGGAAGAGAGGAAAGTGATTGGTTCTCAGTGAATGTAGGTTTGCGGCAGGGGTGTGTGATGTCTCCATGGTTGTTTAATTTGTTTATGGATGGGGTTGTTAGGGAGGTAAATGCAAGAGTTTTGGAAAGAGGGGCAAGTATGAAGTCTGTTGGGGATGAGAGAGCTTGGGAAGTGAGTCAGTTGTTGTTCGCTGATGATACAGCGCTGGTGGCTGATTCATGTGAGAAACTGCAGAAGCTGGTGACTGAGTTTGGTAAAGTGTGTGGAAGAAGAAAGTTAAGAGTAAATGTGAATAAGAGCCAGGTTATTAGGTACAGTAGGGTTGAGGGTCAAGTCAATTGGGAGGTGAGTTTGAATGGAGAAAAGCTGGAGGAAGTGAAGTGTTTTAGATATCTGGGAGTGGATCTGGCAGCGGATGGAACCATGGAAGCGGAAGTGGATCATAGGGTGGGGGAGGGGGGAAAATTCTGGGGGCCTTGAAGAATGTGTGGAAGTCGAGAACATTATCTCGGAAAGCAAAAATGGGTATGTTTGAAGGAATAGTGGTTCCAACAATGTTGTATGGTTGCGAGGCGTGGGCTATGGATAGATTTGTGCGCAGGAGGATGGATGTGCTGGAAATGAGATGTTTGAGGACAATGTGTGGTGTGAGGTGGTTTGATCGAGTGAGTAACGTAAGGGTAAGAGAGATGTGTGGAAATAAAAAGAGCGTGGTTGAGAGAGCAGAAGAGGGTGTTTTGAAGTGGTTTGGGCACATGGAGAGAATGAGTGAGGAAAGATTGACCAAGAGGATATATGTGTCGGAGGTGGAGGGAACGAGGAGAAGAGGGAGACCAAATTGGAGGTGGAAAGATGGAGTGAAAAAGATTTTGTGTGATCGGGGCGTGTGTGGACGTATGTATATACATGTGTATGGGGGGGTTGGGCCATTTCTTTCGTCTGTTTCCTTGCGCTACCTCGCAAACGCGGGAGACAGCGACAAAGTATAATAAAAAAAAATATATATATGTAATGTATAAATAACCTAGCCTAAGCTAGGTACCCAATTTATTGATCAGCCCTCAGCTAGCCTGACTGCGAACAGACTCGCGCGACCAGGATTGGAACCCATGCTTGCTCGATTCCGGGTGGCTCGTGAGTGCGTTACGGTCTGGAATGATAATTGCAACACCACAGCGTTCATGAGTTATCTCTGCGTATCTTTGAAGCGGTAAATTATTTTACGATTTTTCATCAGAATTTTGGGCAGGGCAGGTGCGAGAGTAGCGCGTCCCGCCACCAGCAGTATGGACAATCCTTCGTCCTGTACTGTACAGCACTGAGTCTGAGTCATAAACAGAATGAATGGCCGGGTTGCTGTCAGTCTTCAAAGTCCTGTGCTGCCACATGTATCAGTCAAGTGTGATATGGATGTATAGTGGGAAGGATTGATGATAAAAGATCTGGTGGCCCATAACGAAGTATTCCGCTGAAGGACAGTCGTTACATCCTCCAACCTTAATGCATATTGACGGAAATGGGATAGGAAAGCAGACGATTTTTCCGGATCACTCCAGGCTGTATAGTTTCTTTTAAGGTCCACCAGAGGGCCAGAGCGATTGTGTGGCCCATGTGTTTAAAAAGTTAACAGCAATTGTCAATGGTTGGAGGGAGGAGAACCCAGCTCATACTTCCTTGAACCCTTGATTGCGACGGTGCGACCCTTGAACTCAGTGATACGATCCTTTGGGATGATGACCTAACCTCTGAACTAATAATTTCGGGTTAAGCACGCTATCACACCCAAGGATCGTGTCGTCGAGCTCAAAGATAGAGATTTCATATTCAAGGTCCTGCAGTCATACTCAAGGGTTCTACTATCGTATTTTTGGGTCTTATCAACGTACTCAAGAAGTCTATCATCGCACTCAAGGGTCATACCTTTTACTACATGGCTCTTATCAACATACTCAAGGGAGGTACCATCGTACTCAAGGGTCCTACCAACGTAAGCAAGGAGCCTACCATCGCACTACCATCGTAGCCAAGGAGTCCAACTATCGGAATCAGGAGACCTTCTATCGTTCTAAAGGTTCCTACTATCGTACTTAAATTGAAAGGTCCTACCAGTGTACTCAACGTTCCCATCAACGTTCTCAAGGGTCCTACCATCGTAATCAAGGGTCCTGTCATCGCACTCAAGGGTCTTACCATTGCACTAAAGGGTTATACAATCATACTCAAGGGTCCTAAAATCGTAATCAAGGGTCTTACCATCCTACTCAAGGGTCCTACTATCATACTTAAGGGTCACACCATCGTACTCAAGTGTCCTACCATCGTACTAAAGGGTTATACTAACGTACCAAGTACCATAGTACTCAAGAGTCCTCCCATCGTATTAAAGGGTCAGTTATCGTGCTCAAGGGTCACACCATCGAAATCAAGCTCTAGGGTACCAATCATCGTACTCGAAGGTTCTACTAGTTCATTCATGTATCATACCATCGAACTCAAGCTCCAGAATACCAATCATCGTACTCAAATGTTCTACCATTGTATCCATGGGTCCTACCATCGAACTCAAGCTCAAGGGTACCTATTATCGTACTCACTGGTCCTACCATTTTACTCAAGGGTCCTGCCATCGAACCCAAGGATCCTACCGTTGTACTCAAGGGTCCTTCCGTGGTACTCAAGGGAGTTCACGTGTCGTTCGCAAAGGTTCTGCTGTCGTACCCAATGACCTTCCATCGTACTCAAGGGTCTTACCATTGCACTCAAGAGACCTACCGTCGCACTCAAGGGTCTCACCAGCATATCAGAGGGTTCCACCATCGTAATCAAGGGTCCTTCTATCGTACTAAACGGTAATACCATCGTATTCAAGGGTCCTACTATCGTACTCAAGGGCCCTTCCTTCGTTCTCAATAGTCCTACCCTCATACCCAAGGGTCCTGCCATATTAATCATGGGTCCTACCATCCTTTCTCACTGGTCCTACCATTGTACTCGAGGGTCCTGCCATGGAACCCAAGGAACCTTTGCTGTCAAGGCTCCTTCATGGGTCCTACTATCGTACTCAAGGGTCCTTCCATCGTTCTCAATTGTCCTACCATCATACCCACGGGTCCTGCCATCGCACCTTTGGGTCCTACCATCATTCCCAACGGCCCTACCAACGTACTCAAGGGTCACACCATCGTGCTCAGTGGTCCTGCCTTCGTAGCCAAGGGTACTACCATCATACTCAAACGTCCTGCCATCGTACTCAAGGAACCTTCCATCGTTCTCAAAGATTCTGCCTTCGTACCAAAGTACTTTCCATCGTACTCTAGGGTCTTACCATTTCACTTAAGAGACCTACCATCGCACTCAAGGGTCTCACCAGCATATCAAAGGGTCCCACCATCATAATCAAGGGTCCTTTCATTGTACTAAACGTTAATACCATCGTATTCAAGGGTCCTACCATCATACTCAACGGTTCTACCATCGTATTCAAGGGCCCGATCATCGTATTCAAAGGTCCTACAAGTGTACTCAACGGTCTTTCCATCGTATTCAAGGCTCCCACCATCGCATAAAAGATCCTACCGAGGTACTCAAAGGTCCTACCATCGTACTAGAGGGTCCCACCATCGTACCCAAAGGTCCTACCATCATACTAGAGGGTCCCACCATCGCATAAAAGATCCTACCGAGGTACTCAAAGGTCCTACCATCATACTAGAGGGTCCCACCATCGTACCCAAGGGTCCTGCCATCGTACCCAAGGGTCCTACCATCATACCTAATGGTCCTTCCGTGGTACTCCACGGTACTGCCATCGAACCCAAGGGTCCTCCCATCGTACTCAAGTTCTTGCCATTGCACTCAAGATGCCTACCATCGCGCTCAGGGGTCCTACCATCATAGTCCCATCATCGTAATCAAGGGTATTTCCATCGTACTCAATGGTATTACCATCGCACTCAAGGGTCATTCCATCGGATTCAAGGGTCTTATCATTGTACTCAAGTGTCCTTCCATCGTATCAAGGGGCTTACCGTCGCACTCAAGGATCCCTCCATCGTTCTCACAAGTCCTGCCAGCATACCCAAGCGTTCTGCCATATTACTCAAGGGCCCCAAGCGTCCTACCATCGTACTCAAGGGTCCTTCCATCGCACTCGAGACCTACTACCATCCCACTCAGGGGTTCTACCATCGTACTTAAGCGTCCCACCATCGTGCTCAAGGGTCCTTCCATCGTAATCAAGCGCCCTCCCATCGTATTCAAGGGTCCTATCATCGTACTCAAAGGTCCTACCAGTGTACTCAAGGGTCTTTACATCGTACTCAAGGGTCCTTCCATCGTATCTAAGGGTCCCACTATGGTAAACAAGGGTCCTTCCATCGAACCCAGGGATTCTACCATTGTACCCAAGGGTCCTACCATCCTAAAGAAGGGTCCTTCCATCGTACTCATGGGTCCTACCATTGTATTCAAGGGTTCTTCCATCATGCTCATCGCACTCAAAAAGTCCTTCCATCATACCCAAGGGTCCTACTATCGTACTCAAGGGTCCTGTCATCGTACCGAGGGTCCTGCCGTAGTACCCAAGGGTCTTACCACCCTATTCAAGGGTCATACCATCGTAACCAAAGGTCCTGCCATCGCACTGAAGGATCTCACCATCGTAGTAAAGGGACATACCATCATACTCAAGGCTCCTGCCATCAAACTCAAGCTCAATGGTATACGTACTGGAAGGTCCTACCAATATACTCCAAGGGCCCCACTCTGTACTCAAAGGTTCTACCATCGTACTCAAGGGTCCTTCCATCGTACACAAGGGTCCTACTGTTGTGCTCAAGGTCTCTACCACCGTGTCCAAGGGTCCTTCCATTCTACTCGAGGGTCCTGCCATCGTACCCAAGGTTCCACCATTCTACACAAGGGTTCAACCATTGTACTCAAGGGTCCCGCTGTCGAACCCATTGATCCTGCCATCGTACTCAAGGGTCCTCCCATCGTTTTTTATTGTTTTACCATCATATCCAAGGTTTCTGCCTATTACACAAGGGTTCCTCTATCGTACCCAAGGGTCCTACCATCATATTCAAGGGTCATACCATTGTAATCAAAGGTCCTGCCATCGCACTCAAGGGTCTCACCATCGCACTAAGGGATCATACCATCGTACTCAAGGCTCCTACCATCGAACTCGAACTCAAGGGTATACGTACTGAAAGGTCCTACCAATGTACTCAGAGTGTACTCAGTGTACTCAGAGGTTAGGTTAGGTTAAGACCATCAAGGTTCCTTTCATCGTTCTCAAGGGTCCTACCATCATATCCAAGGTTCCTGCATATTACACAAGGGTTCCTCTATCGTACCCAAGGGTTCTACCATCGTATTCAAGGGGCATTCCATCGTATCTGAAGGCCCTTCGATCATACTCAAGTTTCCTGTCATCGAAATCAAAGGTCCACCATCGTACTCAAGGGTCCTTCCATCGTACTCAAGGGTCCTACCATTTTACTCAAGGGTCTTGCCATCTTAATCAAGGGTACTTCCATCGTATTCAGAGGTCCCTGCCATCGTATTCAAAAGTCCTACCATCATGCGTAAGGATCCTTCCATCTTACTCAGTGACCTTCCTTCGTACTCAAGGGTTCTACCATAGTATTCAAGGGTCCTACCATCATACCGAAAGTCCTACCATCATACCCAAGTGTCCTACCTTCATAACCAAGGGTCCTACCATCGTACTCTAAAGTCCTGCCATTGTACTTAAGGATCCATCCATCGCACTTGAAAGACCTATAATTTCACTCAAGGGTCTTAACTTCGTATTTAAGCGTTCTACCATCGTACTCAAGGGTCCTTACATCGTGCTCAATGGTCTTGCCATCGTTCTTAAGGATCCTTCCATCGTATTCAGTGGTTCTACCATCGTACTCAGGGGTCTTACCTTCGTATTCATAGGTCCTACAATCGTACTCATGTGTCCTACCATCCTACCCATGGGTCCTGCCATCGTACCGAAGGGTCCTACCTTCATACTCAAGGGTCCTACCATCATACCCAAGGGTCCTACCATCGTACTCAAGGGTCCTGCCATGGTACTCATGGGTCTTTTCATCATACTTAAGGGTCCTCCCAACATACCCTCAGTCCTGCCATCGTACCCGAGGGTGCCAGCCACCTTCATACGCAAGAATGCTGCCATCTTACTCAAGGATCCTTCCATTGTACCCAAGGTTATACCATTGTATTCAAGGGTCCTTCCATCGTACTTAAGGATCACACCATCGTAATATAGGTCCTACCATCGAACTCAAGAGTCCTATCATCATACTCAAGGGTCCTAACATCATAACCTAGAGTTCTTCCATCATACTCAAGGGTCTTACTATCGAATTCAAGAGACCTACCATCGCACTCAAGGGACTAACTTCGTCTCTCTACAACTCATCCAAAACAAACTTAACAATAAATAACCTCATGATGTGACAGTGTTGCTGGGCTGATGACACCAGGAAAGTCATTCACCTCGTGGGAGAGGTTGTAGGTTTGTTATATCATCACTGGGAATCTTGTCTGATGACCAGTGTACTTTTTCTTGGAAGCCCTACTTTACATGAATAGCTTAGTCTGCTTCTGAGAAACTGGGTGTCCTGTTTAAATGTCGAAACTTCTTTTCTTCTGAACCGTTGCTCCATTTATATAAGGGAATGATTTGTCCTATGTAGCACTGCTCTCACATTTGGGGGGGTTTCTAGCTCTGCATCCTTCCTTGACAGAGTTGAGTCGAAAGCGGTCCGCCTTATAAACTGTCCCAGGCTACTTTCTAAACTGACCCCCCTTGCCCTACTCCGCAGTGTTGGTTAACTTTCCCTCTTCTATAGGTATTACTTTGTTTTTGCTCCCGAGAGCTTGTGTGCCCCATCCACTAGCTAGACCACGCAATACTTGACAAGCTGCTGCGTCACATGATTATTGTGTGGCCATCAGCAACTCCAAGGGTGGGTTGTTTTGATAACTGCTTCTTTCCCTATACGTCGAAGCTGTGGAACTCTCTACCTTCTCATGTCTTTCCCAGTAACTATAACCTGGCACATTTCAAAAGACAGGTTTTTCACGTACTCCAATATTCGCAAATACGTTGCCTGTCTTTCCTTTTTTCTTTCATAATTCTCTCTATATATCATTTAAGGCCTGGCGTTGATGTCGACTTTTGTCCGTGATTAGAGCCTTTAAATAAAAAAGTGAAAAAGTGATTCATGAGTTAGAACCCTGGTTGTCAACTGCAGATATAGCGTAGCGGTTCCTGGATCCCCACCACCTGCCCTCAATAATCTGTCCCACATGTCCCTAACTTTCTCTGTAAAGTTCATCCGTTTCATGAAATCTCATCTTGTAGGATCTGACTCGTCAAAAAGTTGTATAACTTCCGACCCACTGACCAAGACTGGAGTACTTAGGATTAATGTGAGGTTTCATCTTTTTGTACTATCTCTACCCCACATCCAGTGGACTGACCCAGTGCTGTTTGTACAGCATTAATTCGTTTATGAGTCTGTCTTGCTTAGCTTTAACCAGTAAAGGACACGACGCTCCAGTGTCCCCTATTACGCACACTCTTCCAAGATCACAGCCTTTTGCCTTCAGCAGTGACCATTATGCAAAAAAGTGTAGTATCGTTGACCTGGAAATGAACATTTCAACACTGGATTTGTAGCCTATAAAACACATATACCATCATGAGAACCTATAGATAATGGATGATATACATGTTATATCTACGAGTGTTTCAAACATAATGTTTAGAATGTTACTTGACAAAAAACACATAAAAAAGCCCAACGTGATATGAATGAAGAAGTTAAAACTCATAGTGACAGGAGGGACTCCAATATGAACAATGATACTGGCGTTCCTCCTTCCTTCATGAACAAACCTACTATAAGCAATATTGAGGTATCGACAGAGTTTTTTTTTCTTTATTGATTTTTTAGATTTAGAGTAGGATATTTTGATCATGAATTGTAGAAACTTAATCGTGATTTATAACTGTTGCCTCCATTGACTTCATATAAGTCACAGTATGCTGTATTTTAGACAAAGTGATAAGGTAGGATGTGTTAAGTACAATACCGGGTAAATCCCCATTGTCACATCCAAAATAACACTCACAAAACATGCCAAGGAACTCCTCAGTCTCAGGTACGACAAATGGACCCTTGGAGAGTCTTTAACTCAAAAGGATCATCGAATCTGGTGATTCTATTGAACCATGAACTTAAAAAGAACCTAGACACTAGGAACATGGAGGGCACAATACCCTAGCCACTTGGATTTAGTATAGATAATCCACTTAGGTGTATTGACGTCATCTCGACACACAGTATTAAGGACACGGTAAACTAGTATTGTTTAGATCTTAACCGGGAAGATGGTTTGGCCCGAAGTGAGCTGTTCATCCATTGCAAGTATTACTCGAACTTCAGGACGAATGTTGAATGTAGAGAGAATTATGAAACGGGAAAATAAAAGAAGAGAAAGCATTTACAAATTTTGGAAGACGTGAAAGACCTGTCTTTTGAAATGTGCCTGGTCGTAGTTACTGGGAAAGACATGAGAAGGTAGAGAGTTCCTTGAGTTGCCTATAGACACACAATAATCATGTGACGCAGCAGCTTGCCAAGCATTGTGTGGTCTAGTTAGTGGTGGTGGCACACAAGCAGCCAGCTTTGGGAAGCAAAAACTAAAGAAGGAAAGTGAACCAACATTACGGCGTAGGGCAAGGGGGTCAAGTTTGGAAAGTTAGCCTCGGACAGTTTATATGGCGGACCGCTTTCGACTCAACTCTGTCAAGTAAGGATACAGAGCTAGACCCACCCCAAATGTGAGAGCAGTACTCCATACAAGGACGAATCAATCCTTTGTATAAACGGAGCAACTGTTTCACAGAGAGATTAGTTTCGACATCTTAGAGGCAGGCTTAGCTATTCCCGTAATGTGAGGTTTACAAGGAAGAGTGGATGTTACAGTAATACCAAGTATGTTCATTGAGTCAAGAGGTGAGGAGTTTTCGACAGAGAGATGGGTAGAAATTCGCGCTTGGAGGCATTAAATTTAAGATTTTGTCTATCCCACTGATATATCCTATCCAAGTCTGAGTTTATCGAGGAAGGTGTGTCAAGACGAGAGACAGAAGAGGAAGCAGAATTGCAAAATGTGGATGAGTGCAGTGTTGAGTCGTCAGCGTATGAGTGCATTGGATTATTTGTGGAGGAGAGGAAATAGTTGAAAAAAAGGAGAAAAAGTGTAGTGGACAAGACAGAACCTTGAGGGACACCGCTGTTGATGGAGAAAAGGGAGGAAGCTAATCCATCAACAACCACAGAGATAGATCGGCCGGAGAGGGAGCTAGATATGAAGTAAGGGAGGGAAGCCAAAAGAGGGGAGCTTAAGAGATGAGATCCTGATGTCACACTCTGTCAAAAGCCTTAGATACGTCAAAGGCAACTACACATGATTCCCCAAAATCACTTAAGGATGATGCTCTCGGCTATCGTAGCACTCTCTACGGATCAAAACTGCTTTGTTACGGCTGTATGTCTACAGGTTTGACAAAAGTCCATTAGGAGACTAAACATCACCGTACAACACTTCTGTATCATAGACGGGGTTTTGGTCCAATTCGTAAGTCACGTCATGGGTGAGGCCTCTCTATCCAAAGGTCGTCCCGTCATGCTCAAAGACCGTATCATCTTGCTCAAGGGGTCGAGTAAGGGGTTGTCGCCTGGCCCTTTCTCCACTGGAAGCCCTTACGCCACAGTCAACCGTCCCTGTGTAGTAAGTGCGCGTCATATACTGGTTCTGTCATCTGGAGCAAGTCAACTCCTACATAGAATGCTGTTTGTCAAGCGGAGCATAACCACTGTGGTATGTGCTGTCTACGTCAGCCAGGGCTTGTCGACTCCCTATGTCCTGTGAAAATCAGCACCTGCGCTCTATCCTGGCTACATACCACCAGGCAAGGTGGTATGTCACAGTGCTTCAGGGAAAGATCTAAAATAATAATTATAATAATAATAATAATGATAATAATGATAATGATAATGATAATAATAATAATGATAATAATGATAACAATGATAATGATGATAATAATGATAATAATAATGATAATACTATTATTATTATTATTATTATTATTATTATTATTATTATTATTATTATTATTATTATTATTATTATTATAAGCTAAATATGCGTGTAAAAGATGAGAGCAAAGATAATCCTAAATCACGAGTCCCTTCACCTCCTTGTCTTATCACGGATACAATTCCCTTTCTCTTGACGAAGAGATGATTCCTCTCCTTGTGTGGACACTTAATTCATTATCCTCCTTATCTAGACAGAGTCCAGTTTCCTCTTCCTCTTATCACAGGCTCCATTTCCCTCCTTGTCTGAAGACGGAGTCCATTTTCCTCCTCCTAAGAGAGAACCCATTCCCCTCCTTGTCTTAACTGATAGTTTGTTTCTTTCCTTGTCTTGACACAGAATCCATGTTCTTCCTTTCTTAAACACACAATCGATTGCCTTCCTTTAACGCATATTTAGTTCCCCTCTATGTTCTAAAACAAAGTCCATTCCGGTTCTGCTCAAAACATGGAGTCCATTTCTCTCTTTGTCTTAACACAGAATCCATTTCTATCCTCTCCTTAACACACAGTCCATTCTCCTTGTTTTACCGCATAATCCAATTCTATTCTTCTATTAACACAATGTCCAAACACAATTAATTTTCCTTTATTTCCAAACACAAAGTCTATTCCCCTCCCTGTTTCAACGTAAAGTCCATTACCCTCTCTGTCATAATGAAGAATCCAATATTCTCCTCTTCTTAACACACCGTCCACTCGCATCCTTGTCTTAACTCTAAATCCATTTTCTTCCTTATCTTAAAACAGAGCCTATTTACTTCCTTATCTTAGCAGACTCAGTTTCCTTCCTGTCAGACACAGTCTGTTTCCCTCCTTATCTTAACACAGAGTCCAGTCATCTCTGTGTCTTAACACAGAGTCAGTTTCTCTCCTTGTCTTAATAGAGTTCACTCCCCTCTTGTTTTAAGTCTGTGTCTTTCTTTATCTTAACACAGAGTCCATTACCCTCATTTTCGTAACACACTGGTTTTTGACACAGTTGATTCCCTTCCATGTCTCAATTAACACAGAATGTACTCCCATCCTTTTCTTAACACATATTCCATTTCCCTCTTTGTTTGAAGAGTGTCCATTCCCCTCCTTGACTGAGGACAGAGTCCATTGCTCTCCTTGTCTTGATATAGAGTTCATTTACCTCTTTGTCTGAGGACAGAGTGTGTTTCATTCTTTCCAGTAACGCAACTTTGATTTCTCAATTTGTCTTAACACAGTCTATTTCCCTCCTTGCTTTACCGCAGAATGCATTCCTCTTCTTGTCTCAATACAAAGTTTATTCCTCTCCTTAAGACAAAATCAGTTTTCCCTCCTGTTTCTAACACACACCCCATTTCCTTCCTTGTCTTAACACAGGGTCATTTCCTTTCTTATTTTGAAACAAAGTCTTAATATATAGTCCAACTCCTTCTTTCCTTTGTCACAGATTCCACGTATTACATTCATACGGAGTCCATTCCTCTCCTTATCGTAACAGAGAGTCCATTTCCTTCTTTGTCTTAACAAAGCCCATTCCCCTTTTTGTCTTAAAGTCCATTCCCTTCCCTGTCTTAACAGAGTCCATTCCCTTACTTGTGCCAGGTACCATTGGAAGTTAGCTTTGCATCACACTGTAAGGTGGTGTCATGTCTCAATCGTTCCTCATTACAGTTTCAGAAGAAATAAAAAACACTATGGTTACCCATATATATTACGTTTTCTGTAATAAGTTCTTATAGTTTACTACAGAAAATAATATAGTTCATTATTAGTGAGGGGTGACCATACATTGTTTTTAGATCACCCAGCCCTCAGATTCGATCCAACAAAACCCAGAAATATGCCGAAGTTAGATGAAATATACTACAATAACTTAAGGTATGCCATCCAAATTGCTCAAATTTTGTTGAAATGAGCCAGTAGAACAAGTGATATGTAGCGTAGTGTCCCAGTAGCAGGTAGTATATTGTTTCAATGGTACATGCATAGTGTGTCTGCGGCAGGTGATGTTCCTCAGTGGCAGGTATTGTCGCATTCCAGTGGCAGTTGGCATGGTGTCCCAGTGACTGGTGGCGTCCCATGCCAGTGGTAGTTGGTGTCGTGTCCCAGTGGCAGATGGCGTCACATCCCACTGGTAAGTGTTGTGTCCCAGTGGCAGGTGGTGTCGTGTCCCAGTGCAGGTGGTGTCGTGTCCCAGTGGCAGGTGGTGTCGTGTCCCAGTGGCATGGGATGTCGTCTCCCAGTGGCAGATGATGTCGTGTCCCTGTGGTAGGTGGTGTCGTGTCCCTCCTGGATCGTATAACCCGACATACGGGTTGTTACCGTTATGAGGTTGCTTGGGTAAATTAACAGTTTTGCTCAACACCGAAGTAACTACTTTTGTTTTGGATTTTGCAATATACAAACAGTAACAGACCAGTGTATCCTTTTGGAGCTCCTTGTGCTAATGGAAGAAAATATGGAATGAGTTCCCGCCAGTGTCCAACCTCCCCACACATAGCCATTCCACGCGGTCTCACACCAGTAGACCACGTCAAAATGATCTGTTTCTGTTGTAAATCTCTGCTTCTGGGAAGGTTAGGTAAGGTTTGTATAGGCTACGGTCTGCCGGCCAGGGAGCGGTGACTTCTGTACTGGGTACATTTTTTTTTTTTTTGCCACTTTGCTTGGCAGAAAGCCAAGGTCAGGAAGTTAGGTGAAGTAGTGTGTCGTGGAGTGAGCTACGGAAGTGTATTACAGATGAAGGCACAGACGTTTGTCAGAGAACGATCAGCATTTTTTTGTCAGGATGTTTGGGAGCCATTGTTGGTGTCAGTGAGTCACCAACATGTGATTCAGTGAGTGAGCCTATATTGCTGGTTACCGTGTGAGTCTTCGTTTTCTGTCAGCGAATGAGCCGTAATCATTCGTTAAAGAGTGAACTGATGTTGTCTTTCAATAACAGGGAGTGAACCACTGACAGTCTTAATGTCTCATACAGTGAGTCCTGATCGTGACAACGCTGAGCTGTTGTTATATTTCAGCTGCCGTTCCATGTTAGGGAGTGAACCTCTTAATGTTTGTCAAGAACTCAGCCGTTTCAATGTTTCGGGAAGAGTGACGCTCAGCATCAGGTAGTGGAGCCGTCGTGTGGTTAGGGAATTTGTCCCTTTAGCGTAGAAGGGAGTGTGCCAGGGGTGCTTTACCCTACCGTGTGGGGGACTGGACGAGAATTGTGTCTATGTGCTTCAGGGAATGAGTAATTGTACTTTTTCAGGGAGTGAGCCATTGACATGTGTCAGAAAAAGCCGCAGTTTATTGTCAGGGAATGAGGTACTGACGGTGTGTGAGGCGTGTGCCGCTGTCCAGTGGAGATAGAAGGATGAAGTGATTTTTTATTTTTTATTTTTCGGGCCTGAACGTGCAGGAGGGTGAAATGCAAGTGCGGGAAGAATGAACTAAGAGATGTTGTGTACAGGGGTCGACATACTGTCGACTGAACCTGGGCATATGCAGGATGTGAGCGAACAAGTACTTTTCTTCGTCTCTTCCTGGTGCAGCTTTGTTATGAAATCATGTTCCGTTGATCATTGGTTGTATTAAACTGCCTTTAATGACCACGTTTCAATAAATTCTTTGCTATATGTTTGACACTTTTTATCAGTCATGTTCCAACCGTTTATATACATGTTGCACGATTTTGGCGACCGTGTTTCAACTGATATATGATATAGGTTAAACCCTGTTTCGCTGTCATGTTTAGGTTATCCGAGCGGTATTTGGGGATCATATTCTATTACATGCTTTGACATATGTATGGTTCCATGCATGTACAAATGCTAAGAAAATTCCCTTAATTTCTCTCTGACAAACAAACATACACTCTGCAAATAGATGGGATTGAACGGGTCTCTCCTGCGCTTGTGCAAGCCTGCTACCCAACCATCTATCCATTAATCCACCACCACGCACCTACACTCTCCTACCTACCATTTTAGCACATACTTATCGTTTGACATGTCTCTGCCTCCATGCATGTAGAAATGCAAAGAAAATTCCCTTAATTTCTCTCTGTGACAAACAAAGATACACTCTGCAAATAGATGGCAGTGAACGGGTCGGTGTCTCCGACCTACGCTTGTGCAAGCCTGCTACCTACCTAACCATCTAGCCATTAATCCACCAACACGCACCTACACTCTCCTACCTACCATTTTACCACATACCACTACCATTTGACATGTCTCACCTCTGCTCTCTCTGCCTCCGTGCATACACGCACCTACGTACAAATGCAAAGAAAATTCAATTCATTTCTCTCTGTCAGTGACAAACAAAGATACACTCTCCAAATAGCTGCCAGTGAACGGGTCGCTCTCTCCGACCTACGCTTGTGCAAGCCTGCTACCTACCTAACCATCTAGCCATTAATCCACCAACACGCACCTACACTCTCCTACCTACCATTTTACCACATACCACTACCATTTGACATGTCTCACCTCTGCTCTCTCTGCCTCCGTGCATACACGCACCTACCTACAAATGCAAAGAAAATTCAATTCATTTCTCTCTGTCAGTGACAAACAAAGATACACTCTCCAAATAGCTGGCAGTGAACGGGTCGCTCTCTCCGACCTACGCTTGTGCAAGCCTGCTACCTACCTAACCATCTAGCCATTAATCCACCAACACGCACCTACACTCTCCTACCTACCATTTTACCACATACCACTACCATTTGACATGTCTCACCTCTGCTCTCTCTGCCTCCGTGCATACACGCACCTACCTACAAATGCAAAGAAAATTCAATTCATTTCTCTCTGTCAGTGACAAACAAAGATACACTCTCCAAATAGCTGCCAGTGAACGGGTCGCTCTCTCCGACCTACGCTTGTGCAAGCCTGCTACCTACCTAACCATCTAGCCATTAATCCACCAACACGCACCTACACTCTCCTACCTACCATTTTACCACATACCACTACCATTTGACATGTCTCACCTCTGCTCTCTCTGCCTCCCTGCATACAAGCACCTACCTACAAATGCAAAGAAAATTCAATTCATTTCTCTCTGTCAGTGACAAACAAAGATACACTCTCCAAATAGCTGCCAGTGAACGGGTCGCTCTCTCCGACCTACGCTTGTGCAAGCCTGCTACCTACCTAACCATCTAGCCATTAATCCACCAACACGCACCTACACTCTCCTACCATTTTAGCACATACCCCTACCATTTGACATGTCTCTGCTCTGCTCTGTCTGCCTCCATGCATACACGCACGTACAAATGCAAAGAAAATTCCCTTAATTTCTCTCTGTGACAAACAAAGATACACTCTCCAAATAGATGGCAGTGAACGGGTCTCTCCGACCTACGCTTGTGCTAGCCTGCTACCTACCTAACCATCTAGCCATTAATCCACCAACACGCACCTACACTCTCCTACCTACCATTTTAGCACATACCCCTACCATTTGACATGTCTCTGCTCTGCTCTGCCTCCATGCATACACGCACGTACAAATGCAAAGAAAATTCCCTTAATTCCTCTCTGTGACAAACAAAGATACACTCTCCAAATAGATGGCAGTGAACGGGTCTCTCCGACCTACGCTTGTGCTAGCCTGCTACCTACCTAACCATCTAGCCATTAATCCACCAACACGCACCTACACTCTCCTACCTACCATTTTAGCACATACTTATCGTTTGACATGTCTCTGCCTCCATGCATGTAGAAATGCAAAGAAAATTCCCTTAATTTCTCTCTGTGACAAACAAAGATACACTCTCCAAATAGATGGCAGTGAACGGGTCTCTCCGACCTACGCTTGTGCAAGCCTGCTACCTACCTAACCATCTAGCCATTAATCCACCAACACGCACCTACACTCTCCTACCTACCATTTTACCACATACCACTACCATTTGACATGTCTCTGCTCTGCTCTGCCTGCCTCCATGCATACACGCACGTACGTACAAATGCAAAGAAAATTCTCTTCATTTCTCTCTGTGACAAACAAAGATACACTCTCCAAATAGCTGGCAGTGAACGGGTCGGTGTCTCCGACCTACGCTTGTGCAAGCCTGCTACCTACCTAACCATCTAGCCATTAATCCACCAACACGCACCTACACTCTCCTACCTACCATTTTACCACATACCACTACCATTTGACATGTCTCTCCTCTGCTCTGTCTGCCTCCGTGCATACACGCACCTACGTACAAATGCAAAGAAAATTCAATTCATTTCTCTCTGTCAGTGACAAACAAAGATACACTCTCCAAATAGCTGGCAGTGAACGGGTCGCTCTCTCCGACCTACGCTTGTGCAAGCCTGCTACCTACCTAACCATCTAGCCATTAATCCACCAACACGCACCTACACTCTCCTACCTACCATTTTACCACATACCACTACCATTTGACATGTCTCACCTCTGCTCTGTCTGCCTCTGTGCATACACGCACCTACGTACAAATGCAAAGAAAATTCAATTCATTTCTCTCTGTCAGTCAGTGACAAACAAAGATACACTCTCCAAATAGCTGCCAGTGAACGGGTCGCTCTCTCCGACCTACGCTTGTGCAAGCCTGCTACCTACCTAACCATCTAGCCATTAATCCACCAACACGCACCTACACTCTCCTACCTACCATTTTACCACATACCACTACCATTTGACATGTCTCACCTCTGCTCTCTCTGCCTCCGTGCATACAAGCACCTACCTACAAATGCAAAGAAAATTCAATTCATTTCTCTCTGTCAGTCAGTGACAAACAAAGATACACTCTCCAAATAGCTGCCAGTGAACGGGTCGCTCTCTCCGACCTACGCTTGTGCAAGCCTGCTACCTACCTAACCATCTAGCCATTAATCCACCAACACGCACCTACACTCTCCTACCTACCATTTTACCACATACCACTACCATTTGACATGTCTCACCTCTGCTCTCTCTGCCTCCGTGCATACAAGCACCTACCTACAAATGCAAAGAAAATTCAATTCATTTCTCTCTGTCAGTGACAAACAAAGATACACTCTCCAAATAGCTGCCAGTGAACGGGTCGCTCTCTCCGACCTACGCTTGTGCAAGCCTGCTACCTACCTAACCATCTAGCCATTAATCCACCAACACGCACCTACACTCTCCTACCTACCATTTTACCACATACCACTACCATTTGACATGTCTCACCTCTGCTCTCTCTGCCTCCGTGCATACAAGCACCTACCTACAAATGCAAAGAAAATTCAATTCATTTCTCTCTGTCAGTCAGTGACAAACAAAGATACACTCTCCAAATAGCTGCCAGTGAACGGGTCGCTCTCTCCGACCTACGCTTGTGCAAGCCTGCTACCTACCTAACCATCTAGCCATTAATCCACCAACACGCACCTACACTCTCCTACCTACCATTTTACCACATACCACTACCATTTGACATGTCTCACCTCTGCTCTCTCTGCCTCCGTGCATACAAGCACCTACCTACAAATGCAAAGAAAATTCAATTCATTTCTCTCTGTCAGTGACAAACAAAGATACACTCTCCAAATAGCTGCCAGTGAACGGGTCGCTCTCTCCGACCTACGCTTGTGCAAGCCTGCTACCTACCTAACCATCTAGCCATTAATCCACCAACACGCACCTACACTCTCCTACCTACCATTTTACCACATACCACTACCATTTGACATGTCTCACCTCTGCTCTCTCTGCCTCCGTGCATACAAGCACCTACCTACAAATGCAAAGAAAATTCAATTCATTTCTCTCTGTCAGTGACAAACAAAGATACACTCTCCAAATAGCTGCCAGTGAACGGGTCGCTCTCTCCGACCTACGCTTGTGCAAGCCTGCTACCTACCTAACCATCTAGCCATTAATCCACCAACACGCACCTACACTCTCCTACCTACCATTTTACCACATACCACTACCATTTGACATGTCTCACCTCTGCTCTCTCTGCCTCCGTGCATACAAGCACCTACCTACAAATGCAAAGAAAATTCAATTCATTTCTCTCTGTCAGTGACAAACAAAGATACACTCTCCAAATAGCTGCCAGTGAACGGGTCGCTCTCTCCGACCTACGCTTGTGCAAGCCTGCTACCTACCTAACCATCTAGCCATTAATCCACCAACACGCACCTACACTCTCCTACCTACCATTTTACCACATACCACTACCATTTGACATGTCTCACCTCTGCTCTCTCTGCCTCCGTGCATACAAGCACCTACCTACAAATGCAAAGAAAATTCAATTCATTTCTCTCTGTCAGTGACAAACAAAGATACACTCTCCAAATAGCTGCCAGTGAACGGGTCGCTCTCTCCGACCTACGCTTGTGCAAGCCTGCTACCTACCTAACCATCTAGCCATTAATCCACCAACACGCACCTACACTCTCCTACCTACCATTTAACCACATACCACTACCATTTGACATGTCTCACCTCTGCTCTCTCTGCCTCCGTGCATACAAGCACCTACCTACAAATGCAAAGAAAATTCAATTCATTTCTCTCTGTCAGTCAGTGACAAACAAAGATACACTCTCCAAATAGCTGCCAGTGAACGGGTCGCTCTCTCCGACCTACGCTTGTGCAAGCCTGCTACCTACCTAACCATCTAGCCATTAATCCACCAACACGCACCTACACTCTCCTACCTACCATTTTACCACATACCACTACCATTTGACATGTCTCACCTCTGCTCTCTCTGCCTCCGTGCATACAAGCACCTACCTACAAATGCAAAGAAAATTCAATTCATTTCTCTCTGTCAGTCAGTGACAAACAAAGATACACTCTCCAAATAGCTGCCAGTGAACGGGTCGCTCTCTCCGACCTACGCTTGTGCAAGCCTGCTACCTACCTAACCATCTAGCCATTAATCCACCAACACGCACCTACACTCTCCTACCTACCATTTTACCACATACCACTACCATTTGACATGTCTCACCTCTGCTCTCTCTGCCTCCGTGCATACAAGCACCTACCTACAAATGCAAAGAAAATTCAATTCATTTCTCTCTGTCAGTGACAAACAAAGATACACTCTCCAAATAGCTGCCAGTGAACGGGTCGCTCTCTCCGACCTACGCTTGTGCAAGCCTGCTACCTACCTAACCATCTAGCCATTAATCCACCAACACGCACCTACACTCTCCTACCTACCATTTTACCACATACCACTACCATTTGACATGTCTCACCTCTGCTCTCTCTGCCTCCGTGCATACAAGCACCTACCTACAAATGCAAAGAAAATTCAATTCATTTCTCTCTGTCAGTGACAAACAAAGATACACTCTCCAAATAGCTGCCAGTGAACGGGTCGCTCTCTCCGACCTACGCTTGTGCAAGCCTGCTACCTACCTAACCATCTAGCCATTAATCCACCAACACGCACCTACACTCTCCTACCTACCATTTTACCACATACCACTACCATTTGACATGTCTCACCTCTGCTCTCTCTGCCTCCGTGCATACAAGCACCTACCTACAAATGCAAAGAAAATTCAATTCATTTCTCTCTGTCAGTCAGTGACAAACAAAGATACACTCTCCAAATAGCTGCCAGTGAACGGGTCGCTCTCTCCGACCTACGCTTGTGCAAGCCTGCTACCTACCTAACCATCTAGCCATTAATCCACCAACACGCACCTACACTCTCCTACCTACCATTTAACCACATACCACTACCATTTGACATGTCTCACCTCTGCTCTCTCTGCCTCCGTGCATACAAGCACCTACCTACAAATGCAAAGAAAATTCAATTCATTTCTCTCTGTCAGTGACAAACAAAGATACACTCTCCAAATAGCTGCCAGTGAACGGGTCGCTCTCTCCGACCTACGCTTGTGCAAGCCTGCTACCTACCTAACCATCTAGCCATTAATCCACCAACACGCACCTACACTCTCCTACCTACCATTTTACCACATACCACTACCATTTGACATGTCTCACCTCTGCTCTCTCTGCCTCCGTGCATACAAGCACCTACCTACAAATGCAAAGAAAATTCAATTCATTTCTCTCTGTCAGTGACAAACAAAGATACACTCTCCAAATAGCTGCCAGTGAACGGGTCGCTCTCTCCGACCTACGCTTGTGCAAGCCTGCTACCTACCTAACCATCTAGCCATTAATCCACCAACACGCACCTACACTCTCCTACCTACCATTTTACCACATACCACTACCATTTGACATGTCTCACCTCTGCTCTCTCTGCCTCCGTGCATACAAGCACCTACCTACAAATGCAAAGAAAATTCAATTCATTTCTCTCTGTCAGTCAGTGACAAACAAAGATACACTCTCCAAATAGCTGCCAGTGAACGGGTCGCTCTCTCCGACCTACGCTTGTGCAAGCCTGCTACCTACCTAACCATCTAGCCATTAATCCACCAACACGCACCTACACTCTCCTACCTACCATTTTACCACATACCACTACCATTTGACATGTCTCACCTCTGCTCTCTCTGCCTCCGTGCATACAAGCACCTACCTACAAATGCAAAGAAAATTCAATTCATTTCTCTCTGTCAGTGACAAACAAAGATACACTCTCCAAATAGCTGCCAGTGAACGGGTCGCTCTCTCCGACCTACGCTTGTGCAAGCCTGCTACCTACCTAACCATCTAGCCATTAATCCACCAACACGCACCTACACTCTCCTACCTACCATTTTACCACATACCACTACCATTTGACATGTCTCACCTCTGCTCTCTCTGCCTCCGTGCATACAAGCACCTACCTACAAATGCAAAGAAAATTCAATTCATTTCTCTCTGTCAGTCAGTGACAAACAAAGATACACTCTCCAAATAGCTGCCAGTGAACGGGTCGCTCTCTCCGACCTACGCTTGTGCAAGCCTGCTACCTACCTAACCATCTAGCCATTAATCCACCAACACGCACCTACACTCTCCTACCTACCATTTAACCACATACCACTACCATTTGACATGTCTCACCTCTGCTCTCTCTGCCTCCGTGCATACAAGCACCTACCTACAAATGCAAAGAAAATTCAATTCATTTCTCTCTGTCAGTCAGTGACAAACAAAGATACACTCTCCAAATAGCTGCCAGTGAACGGGTCGCTCTCTCCGACCTACGCTTGTGCAAGCCTGCTACCTACCTAACCATCTAGCCATTAATCCACCAACACGCACCTACACTCTCCTACCTACCATTTAACCACATACCACTACCATTTGACATGTCTCACCTCTGCTCTCTCTGCCTCCGTGCATACAAGCACCTACCTACAAATGCAAAGAAAATTCAATTCATTTCTCTCTGTCAGTGACAAACAAAGATACACTCTCCAAATAGCTGCCAGTGAACGGGTCGCTCTCTCCGACCTACGCTTGTGCAAGCCTGCTACCTACCTAACCATCTAGCCATTAATCCACCAACACGCACCTACACTCTCCTACCTACCATTTAACCACATACCACTACCATTTGACATGTCTCACCTCTGCTCTCTCTGCCTCCGTGCATACAAGCACCTACCTACAAATGCAAAGAAAATTCAATTCATTTCTCTCTGTCAGTGACAAACAAAGATACACTCTCCAAATAGCTGCCAGTGAACGGGTCGCTCTCTCCGACCTACGCTTGTGCAAGCCTGCTACCTACCTAACCATCTAGCCATTAATCCACCAACACGCACCTACACTCTCCTACCTACCATTTAACCACATACCACTACCATTTGACATGTCTCACCTCTGCTCTCTCTGCCTCCGTGCATACAAGCACCTACCTACAAATGCAAAGAAAATTCAATTCATTTCTCTCTGTCAGTGACAAACAAAGATACACTCTCCAAATAGCTGCCAGTGAACGGGTCGCTCTCTCCGACCTACGCTTGTGCAAGCCTGCTACCTACCTAACCATCTAGCCATTAATCCACCAACACGCACCTACACTCTCCTACCTACCATTTAACCACATACCACTACCATTTGACATGTCTCACCTCTGCTCTCTCTGCCTCCGTGCATACAAGCACCTACCTACAAATGCAAAGAAAATTCAATTCATTTCTCTCTGTCAGTGACAAACAAAGATACACTCTCCAAATAGCTGCCAGTGAACGGGTCGCTCTCTCCGACCTACGCTTGTGCAAGCCTGCTACCTACCTAACCATCTAGCCATTAATCCACCAACACGCACCTACACTCTCCTACCTACCATTTTACCACATACCACTACCATTTGACATGTCTCACCTCTGCTCTCTCTGCCTCCGTGCATACAAGCACCTACCTACAAATGCAAAGAAAATTCAATTCATTTCTCTCTGTCAGTGACAAACAAAGATACACTCTCCAAATAGCTGCCAGTGAACGGGTCGCTCTCTCCGACCTACGCTTGTGCAAGCCTGCTACCTACCTAACCATCTAGCCATTAATCCACCAACACGCACCTACACTCTCCTACCTACCATTTAACCACATACCACTACCATTTGACATGTCTCACCTCTGCTCTCTCTGCCTCCGTGCATACAAGCACCTACCTACAAATGCAAAGAAAATTCAATTCATTTCTCTCTGTCAGTGACAAACAAAGATACACTCTCCAAATAGCTGCCAGTGAACGGGTCGCTCTCTCCGACCTACGCTTGTGCAAGCCTGCTACCTACCTAACCATCTAGCCATTAATCCACCAACACGCACCTACACTCTCCTACCTACCATTTTACCACATACCACTACCATTTGACATGTCTCACCTCTGCTCTCTCTGCCTCCGTGCATACAAGCACCTACCTACAAATGCAAAGAAAATTCAATTCATTTCTCTCTGTCAGTGACAAACAAAGATACACTCTCCAAATAGCTGCCAGTGAACGGGTCGCTCTCTCCGACCTACGCTTGTGCAAGCCTGCTACCTACCTAACCATCTAGCCATTAATCCACCAACACGCACCTACACTCTCCTACCTACCATTTAACCACATACCACTACCATTTGACATGTCTCACCTCTGCTCTCTCTGCCTCCGTGCATACAAGCACCTACCTACAAATGCAAAGAAAATTCAATTCATTTCTCTCTGTCAGTGACAAACAAAGATACACTCTCCAAATAGCTGCCAGTGAACGGGTCGCTCTCTCCGACCTACGCTTGTGCAAGCCTGCTACCTACCTAACCATCTAGCCATTAATCCACCAACACGCACCTACACTCTCCTACCTACCATTTAACCACATACCACTACCATTTGACATGTCTCACCTCTGCTCTCTCTGCCTCCGTGCATACAAGCACCTACCTACAAATGCAAAGAAAATTCAATTCATTTCTCTCTGTCAGTGACAAACAAAGATACACTCTCCAAATAGCTGCCAGTGAACGGGTCGCTCTCTCCGACCTACGCTTGTGCAAGCCTGCTACCTACCTAACCATCTAGCCATTAATCCACCAACACGCACCTACACTCTCCTACCTACCATTTAACCACATACCACTACCATTTGACATGTCTCACCTCTGCTCTCTCTGCCTCCGTGCATACAAGCACCTACCTACAAATGCAAAGAAAATTCAATTCATTTCTCTCTGTCAGTGACAAACAAAGATACACTCTCCAAATAGCTGCCAGTGAACGGGTCGCTCTCTCCGACCTACGCTTGTGCAAGCCTGCTACCTACCTAACCATCTAGCCATTAATCCACCAACACGCACCTACACTCTCCTACCTACCATTTAACCACATACCACTACCATTTGACATGTCTCACCTCTGCTCTCTCTGCCTCCGTGCATACAAGCACCTACCTACAAATGCAAAGAAAATTCAATTCATTTCTCTCTGTCAGTGACAAACAAAGATACACTCTCCAAATAGCTGCCAGTGAACGGGTCGCTCTCTCCGACCTACGCTTGTGCAAGCCTGCTACCTACCTAACCATCTAGCCATTAATCCACCAACACGCACCTACACTCTCCTACCTACCATTTAACCACATACCACTACCATTTGACATGTCTCACCTCTGCTCTCTCTGCCTCCGTGCATACAAGCACCTACCTACAAATGCAAAGAAAATTCAATTCATTTCTCTCTGTCAGTGACAAACAAAGATACACTCTCCAAATAGCTGCCAGTGAACGGGTCGCTCTCTCCGACCTACGCTTGTGCAAGCCTGCTACCTACCTAACCATCTAGCCATTAATCCACCAACACGCACCTACACTCTCCTACCTACCATTTTACCACATACCACTACCATTTGACATGTCTCACCTCTGCTCTCTCTGCCTCCGTGCATACAAGCACCTACCTACAAATGCAAAGAAAATTCAATTCATTTCTCTCTGTCAGTGACAAACAAAGATACACTCTCCAAATAGCTGCCAGTGAACGGGTCGCTCTCTCCGACCTACGCTTGTGCAAGCCTGCTACCTACCTAACCATCTAGCCATTAATCCACCAACACGCACCTACACTCTCCTACCTACCATTTTACCACATACCACTACCATTTGACATGTCTCACCTCTGCTCTCTCTGCCTCCGTGCATACAAGCACCTACCTACAAATGCAAAGAAAATTCAATTCATTTCTCTCTGTCAGTGACAAACAAAGATACACTCTCCAAATAGCTGCCAGTGAACGGGTCGCTCTCTCCGACCTACGCTTGTGCAAGCCTGCTACCTACCTAACCATCTAGCCATTAATCCACCAACACGCACCTACACTCTCCTACCTACCATTTAACCACATACCACTACCATTTGACATGTCTCACCTCTGCTCTCTCTGCCTCCGTGCATACAAGCACCTACCTACAAATGCAAAGAAAATTCAATTCATTTCTCTCTGTCAGTGACAAACAAAGATACACTCTCCAAATAGCTGCCAGTGAACGGGTCGCTCTCTCCGACCTACGCTTGTGCAAGCCTGCTACCTACCTAACCATCTAGCCATTAATCCACCAACACGCACCTACACTCTCCTACCTACCATTTTACCACATACCACTACCATTTGACATGTCTCACCTCTGCTCTCTCTGCCTCCGTGCATACAAGCACCTACCTACAAATGCAAAGAAAATTCAATTCATTTCTCTCTGTCAGTCAGTGACAAACAAAGATACACTCTCCAAATAGCTGCCAGTGAACGGGTCGCTCTCTCCGACCTACGCTTGTGCAAGCCTGCTACCTACCTAACCATCTAGCCATTAATCCACCAACACGCACCTACACTCTCCTACCTACCATTTAACCACATACCACTACCATTTGACATGTCTCACCTCTGCTCTCTCTGCCTCCGTGCATACAAGCACCTACCTACAAATGCAAAGAAAATTCAATTCATTTCTCTCTGTCAGTCAGTGACAAACAAAGATACACTCTCCAAATAGCTGCCAGTGAACGGGTCGCTCTCTCCGACCTACGCTTGTGCAAGCCTGCTACCTACCTAACCATCTAGCCATTAATCCACCAACACGCACCTACACTCTCCTACCTACCATTTTACCACATACCACTACCATTTGACATGTCTCACCTCTGCTCTCTCTGCCTCCGTGCATACAAGCACCTACCTACAAATGCAAAGAAAATTCAATTCATTTCTCTCTGTCAGTGACAAACAAAGATACACTCTCCAAATAGCTGCCAGTGAACGGGTCGCTCTCTCCGACCTACGCTTGTGCAAGCCTGCTACCTACCTAACCATCTAGCCATTAATCCACCAACACGCACCTACACTCTCCTACCTACCATTTTACCACATACCACTACCATTTGACATGTCTCACCTCTGCTCTCTCTGCCTCCGTGCATACAAGCACCTACCTACAAATGCAAAGAAAATTCAATTCATTTCTCTCTGTCAGTGACAAACAAAGATACACTCTCCAAATAGCTGCCAGTGAACGGGTCGCTCTCTCCGACCTACGCTTGTGCAAGCCTGCTACCTACCTAACCATCTAGCCATTAATCCACCAACACGCACCTACACTCTCCTACCTACCATTTAACCACATACCACTACCATTTGACATGTCTCACCTCTGCTCTCTCTGCCTCCGTGCATACAAGCACCTACCTACAAATGCAAAGAAAATTCAATTCATTTCTCTCTGTCAGTGACAAACAAAGATACACTCTCCAAATAGCTGCCAGTGAACGGGTCGCTCTCTCCGACCTACGCTTGTGCAAGCCTGCTACCTACCTAACCATCTAGCCATTAATCCACCAACACGCACCTACACTCTCCTACCTACCATTTTACCACATACCACTACCATTTGACATGTCTCACCTCTGCTCTCTCTGCCTCCGTGCATACAAGCACCTACCTACAAATGCAAAGAAAATTCAATTCATTTCTCTCTGTCAGTGACAAACAAAGATACACTCTCCAAATAGCTGCCAGTGAACGGGTCGCTCTCTCCGACCTACGCTTGTGCAAGCCTGCTACCTACCTAACCATCTAGCCATTAATCCACCAACACGCACCTACACTCTCCTACCTACCATTTTACCACATACCACTACCATTTGACATGTCTCACCTCTGCTCTCTCTGCCTCCGTGCATACAAGCACCTACCTACAAATGCAAAGAAAATTCAATTCATTTCTCTCTGTCAGTGACAAACAAAGATACACTCTCCAAATAGCTGCCAGTGAACGGGTCGCTCTCTCCGACCTACGCTTGTGCAAGCCTGCTACCTACCTAACCATCTAGCCATTAATCCACCAACACGCACCTACACTCTCCTACCTACCATTTAACCACATACCACTACCATTTGACATGTCTCACCTCTGCTCTCTCTGCCTCCGTGCATACAAGCACCTACCTACAAATGCAAAGAAAA
Organism: Panulirus ornatus; assembly: GCF_036320965.1. Taxonomy (NCBI): domain Eukaryota; kingdom Metazoa; phylum Arthropoda; class Malacostraca; order Decapoda; family Palinuridae; genus Panulirus; species Panulirus ornatus. Next base: position 24,480,040 of record NC_092244.1, on the reverse strand, counting down.
TTCAATTCATTTCTCTCTGTCAGTCAGTGACAAACAAAGATACACTCTCCAAATAGCTGCCAGTGAACGGGTCGCTCTCTCCGACCTACGCTTGTGCAAGCCTGCTACCTACCTAACCATCTAGCCATTAATCCACCAACACGCACCTACACTCTCCTACCTACCATTTAACCACATACCACTACCATTTGACATGTCTCACCTCTGCTCTCTCTGCCTCCGTGCATACAAGCACCTACCTACAAATGCAAAGAAAATTCAATTCATTTCTCTCTGTCAGTGACAAACAAAGATACACTCTCCAAATAGCTGCCAGTGAACGGGTCGCTCTCTCCGACCTACGCTTGTGCAAGCCTGCTACCTACCTAACCATCTAGCCATTAATCCACCAACACGCACCTACACTCTCCTACCTACCATTTTACCACATACCACTACCATTTGACATGTCTCACCTCTGCTCTCTCTGCCTCCGTGCATACAAGCACCTACCTACAAATGCAAAGAAAATTCAATTCATTTCTCTCTGTCAGTGACAAACAAAGATACACTCTCCAAATAGCTGCCAGTGAACGGGTCGCTCTCTCCGACCTACGCTTGTGCAAGCCTGCTACCTACCTAACCATCTAGCCATTAATCCACCAACACGCACCTACACTCTCCTACCTACCATTTAACCACATACCACTACCATTTGACATGTCTCACCTCTGCTCTCTCTGCCTCCGTGCATACAAGCACCTACCTACAAATGCAAAGAAAATTCAATTCATTTCTCTCTGTCAGTGACAAACAAAGATACACTCTCCAAATAGCTGCCAGTGAACGGGTCGCTCTCTCCGACCTACGCTTGTGCAAGCCTGCTACCTACCTAACCATCTAGCCATTAATCCACCAACACGCACCTACACTCTCCTACCTACCATTTTACCACATACCACTACCATTTGACATGTCTCACCTCTGCTCTCTCTGCCTCCGTGCATACAAGCACCTACCTACAAATGCAAAGAAAATTCAATTCATTTCTCTCTGTCAGTGACAAACAAAGATACACTCTCCAAATAGCTGCCAGTGAACGGGTCGCTCTCTCCGACCTACGCTTGTGCAAGCCTGCTACCTACCTAACCATCTAGCCATTAATCCACCAACACGCACCTACACTCTCCTACCTACCATTTAACCACATACCACTACCATTTGACATGTCTCACCTCTGCTCTCTCTGCCTCCGTGCATACAAGCACCTACCTACAAATGCAAAGAAAATTCAATTCATTTCTCTCTGTCAGTCAGTGACAAACAAAGATACACTCTCCAAATAGCTGCCAGTGAACGGGTCGCTCTCTCCGACCTACGCTTGTGCAAGCCTGCTACCTACCTAACCATCTAGCCATTAATCCACCAACACGCACCTACACTCTCCTACCTACCATTTTACCACATACCACTACCATTTGACATGTCTCACCTCTGCTCTCTCTGCCTCCGTGCATACAAGCACCTACCTACAAATGCAAAGAAAATTCAATTCATTTCTCTCTGTCAGTCAGTGACAAACAAAGATACACTCTCCAAATAGCTGCCAGTGAACGGGTCGCTCTCTCCGACCTACGCTTGTGCAAGCCTGCTACCTACCTAACCATCTAGCCATTAATCCACCAACACGCACCTACACTCTCCTACCTACCATTTAACCACATACCACTACCATTTGACATGTACTACCATTTAACCACATACCACTACCATTTGACATGTCTCACCTCTGCTCTCTCTGCCTCCGTGCATACAAGCACCTACCTACAAATGCAAAGAAAATTCAATTCATTTCTCTCTGTCAGTGACAAACAAAGATACACTCTCCAAATAGCTGCCAGTGAACGGGTCGCTCTCTCCGACCTACGCTTGTGCAAGCCTGCTACCTACCTAACCATCTAGCCATTAATCCACCAACACGCACCTACACTCTCCTACCTACCATTTTACCACATACCACTACCATTTGACATGTCTCACCTCTGCTCTCTCTGCCTCCGTGCATACAAGCACCTACCTACAAATGCAAAGAAAATTCAATTCATTTCTCTCTGTCAGTCAGTGACAAACAAAGATACACTCTCCAAATAGCTGCCAGTGAACGGGTCGCTCTCTCCGACCTACGCTTGTGCAAGCCTGCTACCTACCTAACCATCTAGCCATTAATCCACCAACACGCACCTACACTCTCCTACCTACCATTTTACCACATACCACTACCATTTGACATGTCTCACCTCTGCTCTCTCTGCCTCCGTGCATACAAGCACCTACCTACAAATGCAAAGAAAATTCAATTCATTTCTCTCTGTCAGTGACAAACAAAGATACACTCTCCAAATAGCTGCCAGTGAACGGGTCGCTCTCTCCGACCTACGCTTGTGCAAGCCTGCTACCTACCTAACCATCTAGCCATTAATCCACCAACACGCACCTACACTCTCCTACCTACCATTTAACCACATACCACTACCATTTGACATGTCTCACCTCTGCTCTCTCTGCCTCCGTGCATACAAGCACCTACCTACAAATGCAAAGAAAATTCAATTCATTTCTCTCTGTCAGTGACAAACAAAGATACACTCTCCAAATAGCTGCCAGTGAACGGGTCGCTCTCTCCGACCTACGCTTGTGCAAGCCTGCTACCTACCTAACCATCTAGCCATTAATCCACCAACACGCACCTACACTCTCCTACCTACCATTTAACCACATACCACTACCATTTGACATGTCTCACCTCTGCTCTCTCTGCCTCCGTGCATACAAGCACCTACCTACAAATGCAAAGAAAATTCAATTCATTTCTCTCTGTCAGTGACAAACAAAGATACACTCTCCAAATAGCTGCCAGTGAACGGGTCGCTCTCTCCGACCTACGCTTGTGCAAGCCTGCTACCTACCTAACCATCTAGCCATTAATCCACCAACACGCACCTACACTCTCCTACCTACCATTTTACCACATACCACTACCATTTGACATGTCTCACCTCTGCTCTCTCTGCCTCCGTGCATACAAGCACCTACCTACAAATGCAAAGAAAATTCAATTCATTTCTCTCTGTCAGTGACAAACAAAGATACACTCTCCAAATAGCTGCCAGTGAACGGGTCGCTCTCTCCGACCTACGCTTGTGCAAGCCTGCTACCTACCTAACCATCTAGCCATTAATCCACCAACACGCACCTACACTCTCCTACCTACCATTTTACCACATACCACTACCATTTGACATGTCTCACCTCTGCTCTCTCTGCCTCCGTGCATACAAGCACCTACCTACAAATGCAAAGAAAATTCAATTCATTTCTCTCTGTCAGTCAGTGACAAACAAAGATACACTCTCCAAATAGCTGCCAGTGAACGGGTCGCTCTCTCCGACCTACGCTTGTGCAAGCCTGCTACCTACCTAACCATCTAGCCATTAATCCACCAACACGCACCTACACTCTCCTACCTACCATTTAACCACATACCACTACCATTTGACATGTCTCACCTCTGCTCTCTCTGCCTCCGTGCATACAAGCACCTACCTACAAATGCAAAGAAAATTCAATTCATTTCTCTCTGTCAGTCAGTGACAAACAAAGATACACTCTCCAAATAGCTGCCAGTGAACGGGTCGCTCTCTCCGACCTACGCTTGTGCAAGCCTGCTACCTACCTAACCATCTAGCCATTAATCCACCAACACGCACCTACACTCTCCTACCTACCATTTAACCACATACCACTACCATTTGACATGTCTCACCTCTGCTCTCTCTGCCTCCGTGCATACAAGCACCTACCTACAAATGCAAAGAAAATTCAATTCATTTCTCTCTGTCAGTCAGTGACAAACAAAGATACACTCTCCAAATAGCTGCCAGTGAACGGGTCGCTCTCTCCGACCTACGCTTGTGCAAGCCTGCTACCTACCTAACCATCTAGCCATTAATCCACCAACACGCACCTACACTCTCCTACCTACCATTTAACCACATACCACTACCATTTGACATGTCTCACCTCTGCTCTCTCTGCCTCCGTGCATACAAGCACCTACCTACAAATGCAAAGAAAATTCAATTCATTTCTCTCTGTCAGTGACAAACAAAGATACACTCTCCAAATAGCTGCCAGTGAACGGGTCGCTCTCTCCGACCTACGCTTGTGCAAGCCTGCTACCTACCTAACCATCTAGCCATTAATCCACCAACACGCACCTACACTCTCCTACCTACCATTTAACCACATACCACTACCATTTGACATGTCTCACCTCTGCTCTCTCTGCCTCCGTGCATACAAGCACCTACCTACAAATGCAAAGAAAATTCAATTCATTTCTCTCTGTCAGTCAGTGACAAACAAAGATACACTCTCCAAATAGCTGCCAGTGAACGGGTCGCTCTCTCCGACCTACGCTTGTGCAAGCCTGCTACCTACCTAACCATCTAGCCATTAATCCACCAACACGCACCTACACTCTCCTACCTACCATTTAACCACATACCACTACCATTTGACATGTCTCACCTCTGCTCTCTCTGCCTCCGTGCATACAAGCACCTACCTACAAATGCAAAGAAAATTCAATTCATTTCTCTCTGTCAGTCAGTGACAAACAAAGATACACTCTCCAAATAGCTGCCAGTGAACGGGTCGCTCTCTCCGACCTACGCTTGTGCAAGCCTGCTACCTACCTAACCATCTAGCCATTAATCCACCAACACGCACCTACACTCTCCTACCTACCATTTTACCACATACCACTACCATTTGACATGTCTCACCTCTGCTCTCTCTGCCTCCGTGCATACAAGCACCTACCTACAAATGCAAAGAAAATTCAATTCATTTCTCTCTGTCAGTCAGTGACAAACAAAGATACACTCTCCAAATAGCTGCCAGTGAACGGGTCGCTCTCTCCGACCTACGCTTGTGCAAGCCTGCTACCTACCTAACCATCTAGCCATTAATCCACCAACACGCACCTACACTCTCCTACCTACCATTTAACCACATACCACTACCATTTGACATGTCTCACCTCTGCTCTCTCTGCCTCCGTGCATACAAGCACCTACCTACAAATGCAAAGAAAATTCAATTCATTTCTCTCTGTCAGTCAGTGACAAACAAAGATACACTCTCCAAATAGCTGCCAGTGAACGGGTCGCTCTCTCCGACCTACGCTTGTGCAAGCCTGCTACCTACCTAACCATCTAGCCATTAATCCACCAACACGCACCTACACTCTCCTACCTACCATTTTACCACATACCACTACCATTTGACATGTCTCACCTCTGCTCTCTCTGCCTCCGTGCATACAAGCACCTACCTACAAATGCAAAGAAAATTCAATTCATTTCTCTCTGTCAGTCAGTGACAAACAAAGATACACTCTCCAAATAGCTGCCAGTGAACGGGTCGCTCTCTCCGACCTACGCTTGTGCAAGCCTGCTACCTACCTAACCATCTAGCCATTAATCCACCAACACGCACCTACACTCTCCTACCTACCATTTAACCACATACCACTACCATTTGACATGTCTCACCTCTGCTCTCTCTGCCTCCGTGCATACAAGCACCTACCTACAAATGCAAAGAAAATTCAATTCATTTCTCTCTGTCAGTCAGTGACAAACAAAGATACACTCTCCAAATAGCTGCCAGTGAACGGGTCGCTCTCTCCGACCTACGCTTGTGCAAGCCTGCTACCTACCTAACCATCTAGCCATTAATCCACCAACACGCACCTACACTCTCCTACCTACCATTTAACCACATACCACTACCATTTGACATGTCTCACCTCTGCTCTCTCTGCCTCCGTGCATACAAGCACCTACCTACAAATGCAAAGAAAATTCAATTCATTTCTCTCTGTCAGTCAGTGACAAACAAAGATACACTCTCCAAATAGCTGCCAGTGAACGGGTCGCTCTCTCCGACCTACGCTTGTGCAAGCCTGCTACCTACCTAACCATCTAGCCATTAATCCACCAACACGCACCTACACTCTCCTACCTACCATTTAACCACATACCACTACCATTTGACATGTCTCACCTCTGCTCTCTCTGCCTCCGTGCATACAAGCACCTACCTACAAATGCAAAGAAAATTCAATTCATTTCTCTCTGTCAGTGACAAACAAAGATACACTCTCCAAATAGCTGCCAGTGAACGGGTCGCTCTCTCCGACCTACGCTTGTGCAAGCCTGCTACCTACCTAACCATCTAGCCATTAATCCACCAACACGCACCTACACTCTCCTACCTACCATTTAACCACATACCACTACCATTTGACATGTCTCACCTCTGCTCTCTCTGCCTCCGTGCATACAAGCACCTACCTACAAATGCAAAGAAAATTCAATTCATTTCTCTCTGTCAGTGACAAACAAAGATACACTCTCCAAATAGCTGCCAGTGAACGGGTCGCTCTCTCCGACCTACGCTTGTGCAAGCCTGCTACCTACCTAACCATCTAGCCATTAATCCACCAACACGCACCTACACTCTCCTACCTACCATTTAACCACATACCACTACCATTTGACATGTCTCACCTCTGCTCTCTCTGCCTCCGTGCATACAAGCACCTACCTACAAATGCAAAGAAAATTCAATTCATTTCTCTCTGTCAGTCAGTGACAAACAAAGATACACTCTCCAAATAGCTGCCAGTGAACGGGTCGCTCTCTCCGACCTACGCTTGTGCAAGCCTGCTACCTACCTAACCATCTAGCCATTAATCCACCAACACGCACCTACACTCTCCTACCTACCATTTAACCACATACCACTACCATTTGACATGTCTCACCTCTGCTCTCTCTGCCTCCGTGCATACAAGCACCTACCTACAAATGCAAAGAAAATTCAATTCATTTCTCTCTGTCAGTCAGTGACAAACAAAGATACACTCTCCAAATAGCTGCCAGTGAACGGGTCGCTCTCTCCGACCTACGCTTGTGCAAGCCTGCTACCTACCTAACCATCTAGCCATTAATCCACCAACACGCACCTACACTCTCCTACCTACCATTTAACCACATACCACTACCATTTGACATGTCTCACCTCTGCTCTCTCTGCCTCCGTGCATACAAGCACCTACCTACAAATGCAAAGAAAATTCAATTCATTTCTCTCTGTCAGTCAGTGACAAACAAAGATACACTCTCCAAATAGCTGCCAGTGAACGGGTCGCTCTCTCCGACCTACGCTTGTGCAAGCCTGCTACCTACCTAACCATCTAGCCATTAATCCACCAACACGCACCTACACTCTCCTACCTACCATTTTACCACATACCACTACCATTTGACATGTCTCACCTCTGCTCTCTCTGCCTCCGTGCATACAAGCACCTACCTACAAATGCAAAGAAAATTCAATTCATTTCTCTCTGTCAGTGACAAACAAAGATACACTCTCCAAATAGCTGCCAGTGAACGGGTCGCTCTCTCCGACCTACGCTTGTGCAAGCCTGCTACCTACCTAACCATCTAGCCATTAATCCACCAACACGCACCTACACTCTCCTACCTACCATTTTACCACATACCACTACCATTTGACATGTCTCACCTCTGCTCTCTCTGCCTCCGTGCATACAAGCACCTACCTACAAATGCAAAGAAAATTCAATTCATTTCTCTCTGTCAGTCAGTGACAAACAAAGATACACTCTCCAAATAGCTGCCAGTGAACGGGTCGCTCTCTCCGACCTACGCTTGTGCAAGCCTGCTACCTACCTAACCATCTAGCCATTAATCCACCAACACGCACCTACACTCTCCTACCTACCATTTTACCACATACCACTACCATTTGACATGTCTCACCTCTGCTCTCTCTGCCTCCGTGCATACAAGCACCTACCTACAAATGCAAAGAAAATTCAATTCATTTCTCTCTGTCAGTCAGTGACAAACAAAGATACACTCTCCAAATAGCTGCCAGTGAACGGGTCGCTCTCTCCGACCTACGCTTGTGCAAGCCTGCTACCTACCTAACCATCTAGCCATTAATCCACCAACACGCACCTACACTCTCCTACCTACCATTTAACCACATACCACTACCATTTGACATGTCTCACCTCTGCTCTCTCTGCCTCCGTGCATACAAGCACCTACCTACAAATGCAAAGAAAATTCAATTCATTTCTCTCTGTCAGTCAGTGACAAACAAAGATACACTCTCCAAATAGCTGCCAGTGAACGGGTCGCTCTCTCCGACCTACGCTTGTGCAAGCCTGCTACCTACCTAACCATCTAGCCATTAATCCACCAACACGCACCTACACTCTCCTACCTACCATTTAACCACATACCACTACCATTTGACATGTCTCACCTCTGCTCTCTCTGCCTCCGTGCATACAAGCACCTACCTACAAATGCAAAGAAAATTCAATTCATTTCTCTCTGTCAGTCAGTGACAAACAAAGATACACTCTCCAAATAGCTGCCAGTGAACGGGTCGCTCTCTCCGACCTACGCTTGTGCAAGCCTGCTACCTACCTAACCATCTAGCCATTAATCCACCAACACGCACCTACACTCTCCTACCTACCATTTAACCACATACCACTACCATTTGACATGTCTCACCTCTGCTCTCTCTGCCTCCGTGCATACAAGCACCTACCTACAAATGCAAAGAAAATTCAATTCATTTCTCTCTGTCAGTGACAAACAAAGATACACTCTCCAAATAGCTGCCAGTGAACGGGTCGCTCTCTCCGACCTACGCTTGTGCAAGCCTGCTACCTACCTAACCATCTAGCCATTAATCCACCAACACGCACCTACACTCTCCTACCTACCATTTTACCACATACCACTACCATTTGACATGTCTCACCTCTGCTCTCTCTGCCTCCGTGCATACAAGCACCTACCTACAAATGCAAAGAAAATTCAATTCATTTCTCTCTGTCAGTCAGTGACAAACAAAGATACACTCTCCAAATAGCTGCCAGTGAACGGGTCGCTCTCTCCGACCTACGCTTGTGCAAGCCTGCTACCTACCTAACCATCTAGCCATTAATCCACCAACACGCACCTACACTCTCCTACCTACCATTTAACCACATACCACTACCATTTGACATGTCTCACCTCTGCTCTCTCTGCCTCCGTGCATACAAGCACCTACCTACAAATGCAAAGAAAATTCAATTCATTTCTCTCTGTCAGTGACAAACAAAGATACACTCTCCAAATAGCTGCCAGTGAACGGGTCGCTCTCTCCGACCTACGCTTGTGCAAGCCTGCTACCTACCTAACCATCTAGCCATTAATCCACCAACACGCACCTACACTCTCCTACCTACCATTTTACCACATACCACTACCATTTGACATGTCTCACCTCTGCTCTCTCTGCCTCCGTGCATACAAGCACCTACCTACAAATGCAAAGAAAATTCAATTCATTTCTCTCTGTCAGTCAGTGACAAACAAAGATACACTCTCCAAATAGCTGCCAGTGAACGGGTCGCTCTCTCCGACCTACGCTTGTGCAAGCCTGCTACCTACCTAACCATCTAGCCATTAATCCACCAACACGCACCTACACTCTCCTACCTACCATTTAACCACATACCACTACCATTTGACATGTCTCACCTCTGCTCTCTCTGCCTCCCGTGCATACAAGCACCTACCTACAAATGCAAAGAAAATTCAATTCATTTCTCTCTGTCAGTCAGTGACAAACAAAGATACACTCTCCAAATAGCTGCCAGTGAACGGGTCGCTCTCTCCGACCTACGCTTGTGCAAGCCTGCTACCTACCTAACCATCTAGCCATTAATCCACCAACACGCACCTACACTCTCCTACCTACCATTTTACCACATACCACTACCATTTGACATGTCTCACCTCTGCTCTCTCTGCCTCCGTGCATACAAGCACCTACCTACAAATGCAAAGAAAATTCAATTCATTTCTCTCTGTCAGTCAGTGACAAACAAAGATACACTCTCCAAATAGCTGCCAGTGAACGGGTCGCTCTCTCCGACCTACGCTTGTGCAAGCCTGCTACCTACCTAACCATCTAGCCATTAATCCACCAACACGCACCTACACTCTCCTACCTACCATTTAACCACATACCACTACCATTTGACATGTCTCACCTCTGCTCTCTCTGCCTCCGTGCATACAAGCACCTACCTACAAATGCAAAGAAAATTCAATTCATTTCTCTCTGTCAGTCAGTGACAAACAAAGATACACTCTCCAAATAGCTGCCAGTGAACGGGTCGCTCTCTCCGACCTACGCTTGTGCAAGCCTGCTACCTACCTAACCATCTAGCCATTAATCCACCAACACGCACCTACACTCTCCTACCTACCATTTTACCACATACCACTACCATTTGACATGTCTCACCTCTGCTCTCTCTGCCTCCGTGCATACAAGCACCTACCTACAAATGCAAAGAAAATTCAATTCATTTCTCTCTGTCAGTCAGTGACAAACAAAGATACACTCTCCAAATAGCTGCCAGTGAACGGGTCGCTCTCTCCGACCTACGCTTGTGCAAGCCTGCTACCTACCTAACCATCTAGCCATTAATCCACCAACACGCACCTACACTCTCCTACCTACCATTTAACCACATACCACTACCATTTGACATGTCTCACCTCTGCTCTCTCTGCCTCCGTGCATACAAGCACCTACCTACAAATGCAAAGAAAATTCAATTCATTTCTCTCTGTCAGTCAGTGACAAACAAAGATACACTCTCCAAATAGCTGCCAGTGAACGGGTCGCTCTCTCCGACCTACGCTTGTGCAAGCCTGCTACCTACCTAACCATCTAGCCATTAATCCACCAACACGCACCTACACTCTCCTACCTACCATTTTACCACATACCACTACCATTTGACATGTCTCACCTCTGCTCTCTCTGCCTCCGTGCATACAAGCACCTACCTACAAATGCAAAGAAAATTCAATTCATTTCTCTCTGTCAGTCAGTGACAAACAAAGATACACTCTCCAAATAGCTGCCAGTGAACGGGTCGCTCTCTCCGACCTACGCTTGTGCAAGCCTGCTACCTACCTAACCATCTAGCCATTAATCCACCAACACGCACCTACACTCTCCTACCTACCATTTTACCACATACCACTACCATTTGACATGTCTCACCTCTGCTCTCTCTGCCTCCGTGCATACAAGCACCTACCTACAAATGCAAAGAAAATTCAATTCATTTCTCTCTGTCAGTCAGTGACAAACAAAGATACACTCTCCAAATAGCTGCCAGTGAACGGGTCGCTCTCTCCGACCTACGCTTGTGCAAGCCTGCTACCTACCTAACCATCTAGCCATTAATCCACCAACACGCACCTACACTCTCCTACCTACCATTTAACCACATACCACTACCATTTGACATGTCTCACCTCTGCTCTCTCTGCCTCCGTGCATACAAGCACCTACCTACAAATGCAAAGAAAATTCAATTCATTTCTCTCTGTCAGTCAGTGACAAACAAAGATACACTCTCCAAATAGCTGCCAGTGAACGGGTCGCTCTCTCCGACCTACGCTTGTGCAAGCCTGCTACCTACCTAACCATCTAGCCATTAATCCACCAACACGCACCTACACTCTCCTACCTACCATTTTACCACATACCACTACCATTTGACATGTCTCACCTCTGCTCTCTCTGCCTCCCTGCATACAAGCACCTACCTACAAATGCAAAGAAAATTCAATTCATTTCTCTCTGTCAGTCAGTGACAAACAAAGATACACTCTCCAAATAGCTGCCAGTGAACGGGTCGCTCTCTCCGACCTACGCTTGTGCAAGCCTGCTACCTACCTAACCATCTAGCCATTAATCCACCAACACGCACCTACACTCTCCTACCTACCATTTAACCACATACCACTACCATTTGACATGTCTCACCTCTGCTCTCTCTGCCTCCGTGCATACAAGCACCTACCTACAAATGCAAAGAAAATTCAATTCATTTCTCTCTGTCAGTCAGTGACAAACAAAGATACACTCTCCAAATAGCTGCCAGTGAACGGGTCGCTCTCTCCGACCTACGCTTGTGCAAGCCTGCTACCTACCTAACCATCTAGCCATTAATCCACCAACACGCACCTACACTCTCCTACCTACCATTTTACCACATACCACTACCATTTGACATGTCTCACCTCTGCTCTCTCTGCCTCCGTGCATACAAGCACCTACCTACAAATGCAAAGAAAATTCAATTCATTTCTCTCTGTCAGTCAGTGACAAACAAAGATACACTCTCCAAATAGCTGCCAGTGAACGGGTCGCTCTCTCCGACCTACGCTTGTGCAAGCCTGCTACCTACCTAACCATCTAGCCATTAATCCACCAACACGCACCTACACTCTCCTACCTACCATTTTACCACATACCACTACCATTTGACATGTCTCACCTCTGCTCTCTCTGCCTCCGTGCATACAAGCACCTACCTACAAATGCAAAGAAAATTCAATTCATTTCTCTCTGTCAGTCAGTGACAAACAAAGATACACTCTCCAAATAGCTGCCAGTGAACGGGTCGCTCTCTCCGACCTACGCTTGTGCAAGCCTGCTACCTACCTAACCATCTAGCCATTAATCCACCAACACGCACCTACACTCTCCTACCTACCATTTAACCACATACCACTACCATTTGACATGTCTCACCTCTGCTCTCTCTGCCTCCGTGCATACAAGCACCTACCTACAAATGCAAAGAAAATTCAATTCATTTCTCTCTGTCAGTCAGTGACAAACAAAGATACACTCTCCAAATAGCTGCCAGTGAACGGGTCGCTCTCTCCGACCTACGCTTGTGCAAGCCTGCTACCTACCTAACCATCTAGCCATTAATCCACCAACACGCACCTACACTCTCCTACCTACCATTTAACCACATACCACTACCATTTGACATGTCTCACCTCTGCTCTCTCTGCCTCCCTGCATACAAGCACCTACCTACAAATGCAAAGAAAATTCAATTCATTTCTCTCTGTCAGTCAGTGACAAACAAAGATACACTCTCCAAATAGCTGCCAGTGAACGGGTCGCTCTCTCCGACCTACGCTTGTGCAAGCCTGCTACCTACCTAACCATCTAGCCATTAATCCACCAACACGCACCTACACTCTCCTACCTACCATTTTACCACATACCACTACCATTTGACATGTCTCACCTCTGCTCTCTCTGCCTCCCTGCATACAAGCACCTACCTACAAATGCAAAGAAAATTCAATTCATTTCTCTCTGTCAGTCAGTGACAAACAAAGATACACTCTCCAAATAGCTGCCAGTGAACGGGTCGCTCTCTCCGACCTACGCTTGTGCAAGCCTGCTACCTACCTAACCATCTAGCCATTAATCCACCAACACGCACCTACACTCTCCTACCTACCATTTAACCACATACCACTACCATTTGACATGTCTCACCTCTGCTCTCTCTGCCTCCGTGCATACAAGCACCTACCTACAAATGCAAAGAAAATTCAATTCATTTCTCTCTGTCAGTCAGTGACAAACAAAGATACACTCTCCAAATAGCTGCCAGTGAACGGGTCGCTCTCTCCGACCTACGCTTGTGCAAGCCTGCTACCTACCTAACCATCTAGCCATTAATCCACCAACACGCACCTACACTCTCCTACCTACCATTTAACCACATACCACTACCATTTGACATGTCTCACCTCTGCTCTCTCTGCCTCCGTGCATACAAGCACCTACCTACAAATGCAAAGAAAATTCAATTCATTTCTCTCTGTCAGTCAGTGACAAACAAAGATACACTCTCCAAATAGCTGCCAGTGAACGGGTCGCTCTCTCCGACCTACGCTTGTGCAAGCCTGCTACCTACCTAACCATCTAGCCATTAATCCACCAACACGCACCTACACTCTCCTACCTACCATTTTACCACATACCACTACCATTTGACATGTCTCACCTCTGTTCTCTCTGCCTCCCTGCATACAAGCACCTACCTACAAATGCAAAGAAAATTCAATTCATTTCTCTCTGTCAGTGACAAACAAAGATACACTCTCCAAATAGCTGCCAGTGAACGGGTCGCTCTCTCCGACCTACGCTTGTGCAAGCCTGCTACCTACCTAACCATCTAGCCATTAATCCACCAACACGCACCTACACTCTCCTACCTACCATTTTACCACATACCACTACCATTTGACATGTCTCACCTCTGCTCTCTCTGCCTCCGTGCATACAAGCACCTACCTACAAATGCAAAGAAAATTCAATTCATTTCTCTCTGTCAGTCAGTGACAAACAAAGATACACTCTCCAAATAGCTGCCAGTGAACGGGTCGCTCTCTCCGACCTACGCTTGTGCAAGCCTGCTACCTACCTAACCATCTAGCCATTAATCCACCAACACGCACCTACACTCTCCTACCTACCATTTTACCACATACCACTACCATTTGACATGTCTCACCTCTGCTCTCTCTGCCTCCGTGCATACAAGCACCTACCTACAAATGCAAAGAAAATTCAATTCATTTCTCTCTGTCAGTCAGTGACAAACAAAGATACACTCTCCAAATAGCTGCCAGTGAACGGGTCGCTCTCTCCGACCTACGCTTGTGCAAGCCTGCTACCTACCTAACCATCTAGCCATTAATCCACCAACACGCACCTACACTCTCCTACCTACCATTTTACCACATACCACTACCATTTGACATGTCTCACCTCTGCTCTCTCTGCCTCCGTGCATACAAGCACCTACCTACAAATGCAAAGAAAATTCAATTCATTTCTCTCTGTCAGTCAGTGACAAACAAAGATACACTCTCCAAATAGCTGCCAGTGAACGGGTCGCTCTCTCCGACCTACGCTTGTGCAAGCCTGCTACCTACCTAACCATCTAGCCATTAATCCACCAACACGCACCTACACTCTCCTACCTACCATTTTACCACATACCACTACCATTTGACATGTCTCACCTCTGTTCTCTCTGCCTCCCTGCATACAAGCACCTACCTACAAATGCAAAGAAAATTCAATTCATTTCTCTCTGTCAGTCAGTGACAAACAAAGATACACTCTCCAAATAGCTGCCAGTGAACGGGTCGCTCTCTCCGACCTACGCTTGTGCAAGCCTGCTACCTACCTAACCATCTAGCCATTAATCCACCAACACGCACCTACACTCTCCTACCTACCATTTAACCACATACCACTACCATTTGACATGTCTCACCTCTGCTCTCTCTGCCTCCCTGCATACAAGCACCTACCTACAAATGCAAAGAAAATTCAATTCATTTCTCTCTGTCAGTCAGTGACAAACAAAGATACACTCTCCAAATAGCTGCCAGTGAACGGGTCGCTCTCTCCGACCTACGCTTGTGCAAGCCTGCTACCTACCTAACCATCTAGCCATTAATCCACCAACACGCACCTACACTCTCCTACCTACCATTTTACCACATACCACTACCATTTGACATGTCTCACCTCTGCTCTCTCTGCCTCCGTGCATACAAGCACCTACCTACAAATGCAAAGAAAATTCAATTCATTTCTCTCTGTCAGTCAGTGACAAACAAAGATACACTCTCCAAATAGCTGCCAGTGAACGGGTCGCTCTCTCCGACCTACGCTTGTGCAAGCCTGCTACCTACCTAACCATCTAGCCATTAATCCACCAACACGCACCTACACTCTCCTACCTACCATTTTACCACATACCACTACCATTTGACATGTCTCACCTCTGCTCTCTCTGCCTCCCTGCATACAAGCACCTACCTACAAATGCAAAGAAAATTCAATTCATTTCTCTCTGTCAGTCAGTGACAAACAAAGATACACTCTCCAAATAGCTGCCAGTGAACGGGTCGCTCTCTCCGACCTACGCTTGTGCAAGCCTGCTACCTACCTAACCATCTAGCCATTAATCCACCAACACGCACCTACACTCTCCTACCTACCATTTAACCACATACCACTACCATTTGACATGTCTCACCTCTGCTCTCTCTGCCTCCCTGCATACAAGCACCTACCTACAAATGCAAAGAAAATTCAATTCATTTCTCTCTGTCAGTCAGTGACAAACAAAGATACACTCTCCAAATAGCTGCCAGTGAACGGGTCGCTCTCTCCGACCTACGCTTGTGCAAGCCTGCTACCTACCTAACCATCTAGCCATTAATCCACCAACACGCACCTACACTCTCCTACCTACCATTTTACCACATACCACTACCATTTGACATGTCTCACCTCTGCTCTCTCTGCCTCCCTGCATACAAGCACCTACCTACAAATGCAAAGAAAATTCAATTCATTTCTCTCTGTCAGTCAGTGACAAACAAAGATACACTCTCCAAATAGCTGCCAGTGAACGGGTCGCTCTCTCCGACCTACGCTTGTGCAAGCCTGCTACCTACCTAACCATCTAGCCATTAATCCACCAACACGCACCTACACTCTCCTACCTACCATTTTACCACATACCACTACCATTTGACATGTCTCACCTCTGTTCTCTCTGCCTCCCGTGCATACAAGCACCTACCTACAAATGCAAAGAAAATTCAATTCATTTCTCTCTGTCAGTCAGTGACAAACAAAGATACACTCTCCAAATAGCTGCCAGTGAACGGGTCGCTCTCTCCGACCTACGCTTGTGCAAGCCTGCTACCTACCTAACCATCTAGCCATTAATCCACCAACACGCACCTACACTCTCCTACCTACCATTTTACCACATACCACTACCATTTGACATGTCTCACCTCTGTTCTCTCTGCCTCCCTGCATACAAGCACCTACCTACAAATGCAAAGAAAATTCAATTCATTTCTCTCTGTCAGTCAGTGACAAACAAAGATACACTCTCCAAATAGCTGCCAGTGAACGGGTCGCTCTCTCCGACCTACGCTTGTGCAAGCCTGCTACCTACCTAACCATCTAGCCATTAATCCACCAACACGCACCTACACTCTCCTACCTACCATTTAACCACATACCACTACCATTTGACATGTCTCACCTCTGCTCTCTCTGCCTCCCTGCATACAAGCACCTACCTACAAATGCAAAGAAAATTCAATTCATTTCTCTCTGTCAGTCAGTGACAAACAAAGATACACTCTCCAAATAGCTGCCAGTGAACGGGTCGCTCTCTCCGACCTACGCTTGTGCAAGCCTGCTACCTACCTAACCATCTAGCCATTAATCCACCAACACGCACCTACACTCTCCTACCTACCATTTTACCACATACCACTACCATTTGACATGTCTCACCTCTGTTCTCTCTGCCTCCGTGCATACAAGCACCTACCTACAAATGCAAAGAAAATTCAATTCATTTCTCTCTGTCAGTCAGTGACAAACAAAGATACACTCTCCAAATAGCTGCCAGTGAACGGGTCGCTCTCTCCGACCTACGCTTGTGCAAGCCTGCTACCTACCTAACCATCTAGCCATTAATCCACCAACACGCACCTACACTCTCCTACCTACCATTTTACCACATACCACTACCATTTGACATGTCTCACCTCTGTTCTCTCTGCCTCCCTGCATACAAGCACCTACCTACAAATGCAAAGAAAATTCAATTCATTTCTCTCTGTCAGTCAGTGACAAACAAAGATACACTCTCCAAATAGCTGCCAGTGAACGGGTCGCTCTCTCCGACCTACGCTTGTGCAAGCCTGCTACCTACCTAACCATCTAGCCATTAATCCACCAACACGCACCTACACTCTCCTACCTACCATTTTACCACATACCACTACCATTTGACATGTCTCACCTCTGTTCTCTCTGCCTCCCTGCATACAAGCACCTACCTACAAATGCAAAGAAAATTCAATTCATTTCTCTCTGTCAGTCAGTGACAAACAAAGATACACTCTCCAAATAGCTGCCAGTGAACGGGTCGCTCTCTCCGACCTACGCTTGTGCAAGCCTGCTACCTACCTAACCATCTAGCCATTAATCCACCAACACGCACCTACACTCTCCTACCTACCATTTTACCACATACCACTACCATTTGACATGTCTCACCTCTGTTCTCTCTGCCTCCGTGCATACAAGCACCTACCTACAAATGCAAAGAAAATTCAATTCATTTCTCTCTGTCAGTCAGTGACAAACAAAGATACACTCTCCAAATAGCTGCCAGTGAACGGGTCGCTCTCTCCGACCTACGCTTGTGCAAGCCTGCTACCTACCTAACCATCTAGCCATTAATCCACCAACACGCACCTACACTCTCCTACCTACCATTTTACCACATACCACTACCATTTGACATGTCTCACCTCTGCTCTCTCTGCCTCCGTGCATACAAGCACCTACCTACAAATGCAAAGAAAATTCAATTCATTTCTCTCTGTCAGTCAGTGACAAACAAAGATACACTCTCCAAATAGCTGCCAGTGAACGGGTCGCTCTCTCCGACCTACGCTTGTGCAAGCCTGCTACCTACCTAACCATCTAGCCATTAATCCACCAACACGCACCTACACTCTCCTACCTACCATTTTACCACATACCACTACCATTTGACATGTCTCACCTCTGCTCTCTCTGCCTCCGTGCATACAAGCACCTACCTACAAATGCAAAGAAAATTCAATTCATTTCTCTCTGTCAGTCAGTGACAAACAAAGATACACTCTCCAAATAGCTGCCAGTGAACGGGTCGCTCTCTCCGACCTACGCTTGTGCAAGCCTGCTACCTACCTAACCATCTAGCCATTAATCCACCAACACGCACCTACACTCTCCTACCTACCATTTAACCACATACCACTACCATTTGACATGTCTCACCTCTGCTCTCTCTGCCTCCCTGCATACAAGCACCTACCTACAAATGCAAAGAAAATTCAATTCATTTCTCTCTGTCAGTCAGTGACAAACAAAGATACACTCTCCAAATAGCTGCCAGTGAACGGGTCGCTCTCTCCGACCTACGCTTGTGCAAGCCTGCTACCTACCTAACCATCTAGCCATTAATCCACCAACACGCACCTACACTCTCCTACCTACCATTTTACCACATACCACTACCATTTGACATGTCTCACCTCTGCTCTCTCTGCCTCCCTGCATACAAGCACCTACCTACAAATGCAAAGAAAATTCAATTCATTTCTCTCTGTCAGTCAGTGACAAACAAAGATACACTCTCCAAATAGCTGCCAGTGAACGGGTCGCTCTCTCCGACCTACGCTTGTGCAAGCCTGCTACCTACCTAACCATCTAGCCATTAATCCACCAACACGCACCTACACTCTCCTACCTACCATTTAACCACATACCACTACCATTTGACATGTCTCACCTCTGCTCTCTCTGCCTCCGTGCATACAAGCACCTACCTACAAATGCAAAGAAAATTCAATTCATTTCTCTCTGTCAGTCAGTGACAAACAAAGATACACTCTCCAAATAGCTGCCAGTGAACGGGTCGCTCTCTCCGACCTACGCTTGTGCAAGCCTGCTACCTACCTAACCATCTAGCCATTAATCCACCAACACGCACCTACACTCTCCTACCTACCATTTTACCACATACCACTACCATTTGACATGTCTCACCTCTGCTCTCTCTGCCTCCCTGCATACAAGCACCTACCTACAAATGCAAAGAAAATTCAATTCATTTCTCTCTGTCAGTCAGTGACAAACAAAGATACACTCTCCAAATAGCTGCCAGTGAACGGGTCGCTCTCTCCGACCTACGCTTGTGCAAGCCTGCTACCTACCTAACCATCTAGCCATTAATCCACCAACACGCACCTACACTCTCCTACCTACCATTTTACCACATACCACTACCATTTGACATGTCTCACCTCTGTTCTCTCTGCCTCCGTGCATACAAGCACCTACCTACAAATGCAAAGAAAATTCAATTCATTTCTCTCTGTCAGTCAGTGACAAACAAAGATACACTCTCCAAATAGCTGCCAGTGAACGGGTCGCTCTCTCCGACCTACGCTTGTGCAAGCCTGCTACCTACCTAACCATCTAGCCATTAATCCACCAACACGCACCTACACTCTCCTACCTACCATTTTACCACATACCACTACCATTTGACATGTCTCACCTCTGCTCTCTCTGCCTCCCTGCATACAAGCACCTACCTACAAATGCAAAGAAAATTCAATTCATTTCTCTCTGTCAGTCAGTGACAAACAAAGATACACTCTCCAAATAGCTGCCAGTGAACGGGTCGCTCTCTCCGACCTACGCTTGTGCAAGCCTGCTACCTACCTAACCATCTAGCCATTAATCCACCAACACGCACCTACACTCTCCTACCTACCATTTTACCACATACCACTACCATTTGACATGTCTCACCTCTGCTCTCTCTGCCTCCGTGCATACAAGCACCTACCTACAAATGCAAAGAAAATTCAATTCATTTCTCTCTGTCAGTCAGTGACAAACAAAGATACACTCTCCAAATAGCTGCCAGTGAACGGGTCGCTCTCTCCGACCTACGCTTGTGCAAGCCTGCTACCTACCTAACCATCTAGCCATTAATCCACCAACACGCACCTACACTCTCCTACCTACCATTTTACCACATACCACTACCATTTGACATGTCTCACCTCTGTTCTCTCTGCCTCCCTGCATACAAGCACCTACCTACAAATGCAAAGAAAATTCAATTCATTTCTCTCTGTCAGTCAGTGACAAACAAAGATACACTCTCCAAATAGCTGCCAGTGAACGGGTCGCTCTCTCCGACCTACGCTTGTGCAAGCCTGCTACCTACCTAACCATCTAGCCATTAATCCACCAACACGCACCTACACTCTCCTACCTACCATTTTACCACATACCACTACCATTTGACATGTCTCACCTCTGTTCTCTCTGCCTCCCTGCATACAAGCACCTACCTACAAATGCAAAGAAAATTCAATTCATTTCTCTCTGTCAGTCAGTGACAAACAAAGATACACTCTCCAAATAGCTGCCAGTGAACGGGTCGCTCTCTCCGACCTACGCTTGTGCAAGCCTGCTACCTACCTAACCATCTAGCCATTAATCCACCAACACGCACCTACACTCTCCTACCTACCATTTTACCACATACCACTACCATTTGACATGTCTCACCTCTGCTCTCTCTGCCTCCCTGCATACAAGCACCTACCTACAAATGCAAAGAAAATTCAATTCATTTCTCTCTGTCAGTCAGTGACAAACAAAGATACACTCTCCAAATAGCTGCCAGTGAACGGGTCGCTCTCTCCGACCTACGCTTGTGCAAGCCTGCTACCTACCTAACCATCTAGCCATTAATCCACCAACACGCACCTACACTCTCCTACCTACCATTTTACCACATACCACTACCATTTGACATGTCTCACCTCTGCTCTCTCTGCCTCCCGTGCATACAAGCACCTACCTACAAATGCAAAGAAAATTCAATTCATTTCTCTCTGTCAGTCAGTGACAAACAAAGATACACTCTCCAAATAGCTGCCAGTGAACGGGTCGCTCTCTCCGACCTACGCTTGTGCAAGCCTGCTACCTACCTAACCATCTAGCCATTAATCCACCAACACGCACCTACACTCTCCTACCTACCATTTTACCACATACCACTACCATTTGACATGTCTCACCTCTGCTCTCTCTGCCTCCCTGCATACAAGCACCTACCTACAAATGCAAAGAAAATTCAATTCATTTCTCTCTGTCAGTCAGTGACAAACAAAGATACACTCTCCAAATAGCTGCCAGTGAACGGGTCGCTCTCTCCGACCTACGCTTGTGCAAGCCTGCTACCTACCTAACCATCTAGCCATTAATCCACCAACACGCACCTACACTCTCCTACCTACCATTTTACCACATACCACTACCATTTGACATGTCTCACCTCTGCTCTCTCTGCCTCCCTGCATACAAGCACCTACCTACAAATGCAAAGAAAATTCAATTCATTTCTCTCTGTCAGTCAGTGACAAACAAAGATACACTCTCCAAATAGCTGCCAGTGAACGGGTCGCTCTCTCCGACCTACGCTTGTGCAAGCCTGCTACCTACCTAACCATCTAGCCATTAATCCACCAACACGCACCTACACTCTCCTACCTACCATTTTACCACATACCACTACCATTTGACATGTCTCACCTCTGTTCTCTCTGCCTCCCTGCATACAAGCACCTACCTACAAATGCAAAGAAAATTCAATTCATTTCTCTCTGTCAGTCAGTGACAAACAAAGATACACTCTCCAAATAGCTGCCAGTGAACGGGTCGCTCTCTCCGACCTACGCTTGTGCAAGCCTGCTACCTACCTAACCATCTAGCCATTAATCCACCAACACGCACCTACACTCTCCTACCTACCATTTTACCACATACCACTACCATTTGACATGTCTCACCTCTGTTCTCTCTGCCTCCCTGCATACAAGCACCTACCTACAAATGCAAAGAAAATTCAATTCATTTCTCTCTGTCAGTCAGTGACAAACAAAGATACACTCTCCAAATAGCTGCCAGTGAACGGGTCGCTCTCTCCGACCTACGCTTGTGCAAGCCTGCTACCTACCTAACCATCTAGCCATTAATCCACCAACACGCACCTACACTCTCCTACCTACCATTTTACCACATACCACTACCATTTGACATGTCTCACCTCTGCTCTCTCTGCCTCCCTGCATACAAGCACCTACCTACAAATGCAAAGAAAATTCAATTCATTTCTCTCTGTCAGTCAGTGACAAACAAAGATACACTCTCCAAATAGCTGCCAGTGAACGGGTCGCTCTCTCCGACCTACGCTTGTGCAAGCCTGCTACCTACCTAACCATCTAGCCATTAATCCACCAACACGCACCTACACTCTCCTACCTACCATTTTACCACATACCACTACCATTTGACATGTCTCACCTCTGTTCTCTCTGCCTCCCTGCATACAAGCACCTACCTACAAATGCAAAGAAAATTCAATTCATTTCTCTCTGTCAGTCAGTGACAAACAAAGATACACTCTCCAAATAGCTGCCAGTGAACGGGTCGCTCTCTCCGACCTACGCTTGTGCAAGCCTGCTACCTACCTAACCATCTAGCCATTAATCCACCAACACGCACCTACACTCTCCTACCTACCATTTTACCACATACCACTACCATTTGACATGTCTCACCTCTGTTCTCTCTGCCTCCCTGCATACAAGCACCTACCTACAAATGCAAAGAAAATTCAATTCATTTCTCTCTGTCAGTCAGTGACAAACAAAGATACACTCTCCAAATAGCTGCCAGTGAACGGGTCGCTCTCTCCGACCTACGCTTGTGCAAGCCTGCTACCTACCTAACCATCTAGCCATTAATCCACCAACACGCACCTACACTCTCCTACCTACCATTTTACCACATACCACTACCATTTGACATGTCTCACCTCTGTTCTCTCTGCCTCCCTGCATACAAGCACCTACCTACAAATGCAAAGAAAATTCAATTCATTTCTCTCTGTCAGTCAGTGACAAACAAAGATACACTCTCCAAATAGCTGCCAGTGAACGGGTCGCTCTCTCCGACCTACGCTTGTGCAAGCCTGCTACCTACCTAACCATCTAGCCATTAATCCACCAACACGCACCTACACTCTCCTACCTACCATTTTACCACATACCACTACCATTTGACATGTCTCACCTCTGTTCTCTCTGCCTCCCTGCATACAAGCACCTACCTACAAATGCAAAGAAAATTCAATTCATTTCTCTCTGTCAGTCAGTGACAAACAAAGATACACTCTCCAAATAGCTGCCAGTGAACGGGTCGCTCTCTCCGACCTACGCTTGTGCAAGCCTGCTACCTACCTAACCATCTAGCCATTAATCCACCAACACGCACCTACACTCTCCTACCTACCATTTTACCACATACCACTACCATTTGACATGTCTCACCTCTGTTCTCTCTGCCTCCCTGCATACAAGCACCTACCTACAAATGCAAAGAAAATTCAATTCATTTCTCTCTGTCAGTCAGTGACAAACAAAGATACACTCTCCAAATAGCTGCCAGTGAACGGGTCGCTCTCTCCGACCTACGCTTGTGCAAGCCTGCTACCTACCTAACCATCTAGCCATTAATCCACCAACACGCACCTACACTCTCCTACCTACCATTTTACCACATACCACTACCATTTGACATGTCTCACCTCTGCTCTCTCTGCCTCCCTGCATACAAGCACCTACCTACAAATGCAAAGAAAATTCAATTCATTTCTCTCTGTCAGTCAGTGACAAACAAAGATACACTCTCCAAATAGCTGCCAGTGAACGGGTCGCTCTCTCCGACCTACGCTTGTGCAAGCCTGCTACCTACCTAACCATCTAGCCATTAATCCACCAACACGCACCTACACTCTCCTACCTACCATTTTACCACATACCACTACCATTTGACATGTCTCACCTCTGTTCTCTCTGCCTCCCTGCATACAAGCACCTACCTACAAATGCAAAGAAAATTCAATTCATTTCTCTCTGTCAGTCAGTGACAAACAAAGATACACTCTCCAAATAGCTGCCAGTGAACGGGTCGCTCTCTCCGACCTACGCTTGTGCAAGCCTGCTACCTACCTAACCATCTAGCCATTAATCCACCAACACGCACCTACACTCTCCTACCTACCATTTTACCACATACCACTACCATTTGACATGTCTCACCTCTGTTCTCTCTGCCTCCCTGCATACAAGCACCTACCTACAAATGCAAAGAAAATTCAATTCATTTCTCTCTGTCAGTCAGTGACAAACAAAGATACACTCTCCAAATAGCTGCCAGTGAACGGGTCGCTCTCTCCGACCTACGCTTGTGCAAGCCTGCTACCTACCTAACCATCTAGCCATTAATCCACCAACACGCACCTACACTCTCCTACCTACCATTTTACCACATACCACTACCATTTGACATGTCTCACCTCTGTTCTCTCTGCCTCCCTGCATACAAGCACCTACCTACAAATGCAAAGAAAATTCAATTCATTTCTCTCTGTCAGTCAGTGACAAACAAAGATACACTCTCCAAATAGCTGCCAGTGAACGGGTCGCTCTCTCCGACCTACGCTTGTGCAAGCCTGCTACCTACCTAACCATCTAGCCATTAATCCACCAACACGCACCTACACTCTCCTACCTACCATTTTACCACATACCACTACCATTTGACATGTCTCACCTCTGTTCTCTCTGCCTCCCTGCATACAAGCACCTACCTACAAATGCAAAGAAAATTCAATTCATTTCTCTCTGTCAGTCAGTGACAAACAAAGATACACTCTCCAAATAGCTGCCAGTGAACGGGTCGCTCTCTCCGACCTACGCTTGTGCAAGCCTGCTACCTACCTAACCATCTAGCCATTAATCCACCAACACGCACCTACACTCTCCTACCTACCATTTTACCACATACCACTACCATTTGACATGTCTCACCTCTGTTCTCTCTGCCTCCCTGCATACAAGCACCTACCTACAAATGCAAAGAAAATTCAATTCATTTCTCTCTGTCAGTCAGTGACAAACAAAGATACACTCTCCAAATAGCTGCCAGTGAACGGGTCGCTCTCTCCGACCTACGCTTGTGCAAGCCTGCTACCTACCTAACCATCTAGCCATTAATCCACCAACACGCACCTACACTCTCCTACCTACCATTTTACCACATACCACTACCATTTGACATGTCTCACCTCTGCTCTCTCTGCCTCCCTGCATACAAGCACCTACCTACAAATGCAAAGAAAATTCAATTCATTTCTCTCTGTCAGTCAGTGACAAACAAAGATACACTCTCCAAATAGCTGCCAGTGAACGGGTCGCTCTCTCCGACCTACGCTTGTGCAAGCCTGCTACCTACCTAACCATCTAGCCATTAATCCACCAACACGCACCTACACTCTCCTACCTACCATTTTACCACATACCACTACCATTTGACATGTCTCACCTCTGTTCTCTCTGCCTCCCTGCATACAAGCACCTACCTACAAATGCAAAGAAAATTCAATTCATTTCTCTCTGTCAGTCAGTGACAAACAAAGATACACTCTCCAAATAGCTGCCAGTGAACGGGTCGCTCTCTCCGACCTACGCTTGTGCAAGCCTGCTACCTACCTAACCATCTAGCCATTAATCCACCAACACGCACCTACACTCTCCTACCTACCATTTTACCACATACCACTACCATTTGACATGTCTCACCTCTGTTCTCTCTGCCTCCCTGCATACAAGCACCTACCTACAAATGCAAAGAAAATTCAATTCATTTCTCTCTGTCAGTCAGTGACAAACAAAGATACACTCTCCAAATAGCTGCCAGTGAACGGGTCGCTCTCTCCGACCTACGCTTGTGCAAGCCTGCTACCTACCTAACCATCTAGCCATTAATCCACCAACACGCACCTACACTCTCCTACCTACCATTTTACCACATACCACTACCATTTGACATGTCTCACCTCTGTTCTCTCTGCCTCCCTGCATACAAGCACCTACCTACAAATGCAAAGAAAATTCAATTCATTTCTCTCTGTCAGTCAGTGACAAACAAAGATACACTCTCCAAATAGCTGCCAGTGAACGGGTCGCTCTCTCCGACCTACGCTTGTGCAAGCCTGCTACCTACCTAACCATCTAGCCATTAATCCACCAACACGCACCTACACTCTCCTACCTACCATTTTACCACATACCACTACCATTTGACATGTCTCACCTCTGTTCTCTCTGCCTCCCTGCATACAAGCACCTACCTACAAATGCAAAGAAAATTCAATTCATTTCTCTCTGTCAGTCAGTGACAAACAAAGATACACTCTCCAAATAGCTGCCAGTGAACGGGTCGCTCTCTCCGACCTACGCTTGTGCAAGCCTGCTACCTACCTAACCATCTAGCCATTAATCCACCAACACGCACCTACACTCTCCTACCTACCATTTTACCACATACCACTACCATTTGACATGTCTCACCTCTGTTCTCTCTGCCTCCCTGCATACAAGCACCTACCTACAAATGCAAAGAAAATTCAATTCATTTCTCTCTGTCAGTCAGTGACAAACAAAGATACACTCTCCAAATAGCTGCCAGTGAACGGGTCGCTCTCTCCGACCTACGCTTGTGCAAGCCTGCTACCTACCTAACCATCTAGCCATTAATCCACCAACACGCACCTACACTCTCCTACCTACCATTTTACCACATACCACTACCATTTGACATGTCTCACCTCTGTTCTCTCTGCCTCCCTGCATACAAGCACCTACCTACAAATGCAAAGAAAATTCAATTCATTTCTCTCTGTCAGTCAGTGACAAACAAAGATACACTCTCCAAATAGCTGCCAGTGAACGGGTCGCTCTCTCCGACCTACGCTTGTGCAAGCCTGCTACCTACCTAACCATCTAGCCATTAATCCACCAACACGCACCTACACTCTCCTACCTACCATTTTACCACATACCACTACCATTTGACATGTCTCACCTCTGCTCTCTCTGCCTCCCTGCATACAAGCACCTACCTACAAATGCAAAGAAAATTCAATTCATTTCTCTCTGTCAGTCAGTGACAAACAAAGATACACTCTCCAAATAGCTGCCAGTGAACGGGTCGCTCTCTCCGACCTACGCTTGTGCAAGCCTGCTACCTACCTAACCATCTAGCCATTAATCCACCAACACGCACCTACACTCTCCTACCTACCATTTTACCACATACCACTACCATTTGACATGTCTCACCTCTGTTCTCTCTGCCTCCCTGCATACAAGCACCTACCTACAAATGCAAAGAAAATTCAATTCATTTCTCTCTGTCAGTCAGTGACAAACAAAGATACACTCTCCAAATAGCTGCCAGTGAACGGGTCGCTCTCTCCGACCTACGCTTGTGCAAGCCTGCTACCTACCTAACCATCTAGCCATTAATCCACCAACACGCACCTACACTCTCCTACCTACCATTTTACCACATACCACTACCATTTGACATGTCTCACCTCTGTTCTCTCTGCCTCCCTGCATACAAGCACCTACCTACAAATGCAAAGAAAATTCAATTCATTTCTCTCTGTCAGTCACAAGCACCTACCTACAAATGCAAAGAAAATTCAATTCATTTCTCTCTGTCAGTCAGTGACAAACAAAGATACACTCTCCAAATAGCTGCCAGTGAACGGGTCGCTCTCTCCGACCTACGCTTGTGCAAGCCTGCTACCTACCTAACCATCTAGCCATTAATCCACCAACACGCACCTACACTCTCCTACCTACCATTTTACCACATACCACTACCATTTGACATGTCTCACCTCTGTTCTCTCTGCCTCCCTGCATACAAGCACCTACCTACAAATGCAAAGAAAATTCAATTCATTTCTCTCTGTCAGTCAGTGACAAACAAAGATACACTCTCCAAATAGCTGCCAGTGAACGGGTCGCTCTCTCCGACCTACGCTTGTGCAAGCCTGCTACCTACCTAACCATCTAGCCATTAATCCACCAACACGCACCTACACTCTCCTACCTACCATTTTACCACATACCACTACCATTTGACATGTCTCACCTCTGTTCTCTCTGCCTCCCTGCATACAAGCACCTACCTACAAATGCAAAGAAAATTCAATTCATTTCTCTCTGTCAGTCAGTGACAAACAAAGATACACTCTCCAAATAGCTGCCAGTGAACGGGTCGCTCTCTCCGACCTACGCTTGTGCAAGCCTGCTACCTACCTAACCATCTAGCCATTAATCCACCAACACGCACCTACACTCTCCTACCTACCATTTTACCACATACCACTACCATTTGACATGTCTCACCTCTGTTCTCTCTGCCTCCGTGCATACAAGCACCTACCTACAAATGCAAAGAAAATTCAATTCATTTCTCTCTGTCAGTCAGTGACAAACAAAGATACACTCTCCAAATAGCTGCCAGTGAACGGGTCGCTCTCTCCGACCTACGCTTGTGCAAGCCTGCTACCTACCTAACCATCTAGCCATTAATCCACCAACACGCACCTACACTCTCCTACCTACCATTTTACCACATACCACTACCATTTGACATGTCTCACCTCTGCTCTCTCTGCCTCCGTGCATACAAGCACCTACCTACAAATGCAAAGAAAATTCAATTCATTTCTCTCTGTCAGTCAGTGACAAACAAAGATACACTCTCCAAATAGCTGCCAGTGAACGGGTCGCTCTCTCCGACCTACGCTTGTGCAAGCCTGCTACCTACCTAACCATCTAGCCATTAATCCACCAACACGCACCTACACTCTCCTACCTACCATTTTACCACATACCACTACCATTTGACATGTCTCACCTCTGTTCTCTCTGCCTCCGTGCATACAAGCACCTACCTACAAATGCAAAGAAAATTCAATTCATTTCTCTCTGTCAGTCAGTGACAAACAAAGATACACTCTCCAAATAGCTGCCAGTGAACGGGTCGCTCTCTCCGACCTACGCTTGTGCAAGCCTGCTACCTACCTAACCATCTAGCCATTAATCCACCAACACGCACCTACACTCTCCTACCTACCATTTTACCACATACCACTACCATTTGACATGTCTCACCTCTGTTCTCTCTGCCTCCCTGCATACAAGCACCTACCTACAAATGCAAAGAAAATTCAATTCATTTCTCTCTGTCAGTCAGTGACAAACAAAGATACACTCTCCAAATAGCTGCCAGTGAACGGGTCGCTCTCTCCGACCTACGCTTGTGCAAGCCTGCTACCTACCTAACCATCTAGCCATTAATCCACCAACACGCACCTACACTCTCCTACCTACCATTTTACCACATACCACTACCATTTGACATGTCTCACCTCTGTTCTCTCTGCCTCCCTGCATACAAGCACCTACCTACAAATGCAAAGAAAATTCAATTCATTTCTCTCTGTCAGTCAGTGACAAACAAAGATACACTCTCCAAATAGCTGCCAGTGAACGGGTCGCTCTCTCCGACCTACGCTTGTGCAAGCCTGCTACCTACCTAACCATCTAGCCATTAATCCACCAACACGCACCTACACTCTCCTACCTACCATTTTACCACATACCACTACCATTTGACATGTCTCACCTCTGTTCTCTCTGCCTCCCTGCATACAAGCACCTACCTACAAATGCAAAGAAAATTCAATTCATTTCTCTCTGTCAGTCAGTGACAAACAAAGATACACTCTCCAAATAGCTGCCAGTGAACGGGTCGCTCTCTCCGACCTACGCTTGTGCAAGCCTGCTACCTACCTAACCATCTAGCCATTAATCCACCAACACGCACCTACACTCTCCTACCTACCATTTTACCACATACCACTACCATTTGACATGTCTCACCTCTGTTCTCTCTGCCTCCCTGCATACAAGCACCTACCTACAAATGCAAAGAAAATTCAATTCATTTCTCTCTGTCAGTCAGTGACAAACAAAGATACACTCTCCAAATAGCTGCCAGTGAACGGGTCGCTCTCTCCGACCTACGCTTGTGCAAGCCTGCTACCTACCTAACCATCTAGCCATTAATCCACCAACACGCACCTACACTCTCCTACCTACCATTTTACCACATACCACTACCATTTGACATGTCTCACCTCTGTTCTCTCTGCCTCCGTGCATACAAGCACCTACCTACAAATGCAAAGAAAATTCAATTCATTTCTCTCTGTCAGTCAGTGACAAACAAAGATACACTCTCCAAATAGCTGCCAGTGAACGGGTCGCTCTCTCCGACCTACGCTTGTGCAAGCCTGCTACCTACCTAACCATCTAGCCATTAATCCACCAACACGCACCTACACTCTCCTACCTACCATTTTACCACATACCACTACCATTTGACATGTCTCACCTCTGCTCTCTCTGCCTCCGTGCATACAAGCACCTAACTACAAATGCAAAGAAAATTCAATTCATTTCTCTCTGTCAGTGACAAACAAAGATACACTCTCCAAATAGCTGCCAGTGAACGGGTCGCTCTCTCCGACCTACGCTTGTGCAAGCCTGCTACCTACCTAACCATCTAGCCATTAATCCACCAACACGCACCTACACTCTCCTACCTACCATTTTACCACATACCACTACCATTTGACATGTCTCACCTCTGCTCTCTCTGCCTCCTGCATACAAGCACCTACCTACAAATGCAAAGAAAATTCAATTCATTTCTCTCTGTCAGTGACAAACAAAGATACACTCTCCAAATAGCTGCAGTGAACGGGTCGCTCTCTCCGACCTACGCTTGTGCAAGCCTGCTACCTACCTAACCATCTAGCCATTAATCCACCAACACGCACCCCTGCATACAAGCACCTACCTACAAATGCAAAGAAAATTCAATTCATTTCTCTCTGTCAGTGACAAACAAAGATACACTCTCCAAATAGCTGCCAGTGAACGGGTCGCTCTCTCCGACCTACGCTTGTGCAAGCCTGCTACCTACCTAACCATCTAGCCATTAATCCACCAACACGCACCTACACTCTCCTACCTACCATTTTACCACATACCACTACCATTTGACATGTCTCACCTCTGTTCTCTCTGCCTCCCTGCATACAAGCACCTACCTACAAATGCAAAGAAAATTCAATTCATTTCTCTCTGTCAGTCAGTGACAAACAAAGATACACTCTCCAAATAGCTGCCAGTGAACGGGTCGCTCTCTCCGACCTACGCTTGTGCAAGCCTGCTACCTACCTAACCATCTAGCCATTAATCCACCAACACGCACCTACACTCTCCTACCTACCATTTTACCACATACCACTACCATTTGACATGTCTCACCTCTGTTCTCTCTGCCTCCGTGCATACAAGCACCTACCTACAAATGCAAAGAAAATTCAATTCATTTCTCTCTGTCAGTCAGTGACAAACAAAGATACACTCTCCAAATAGCTGCCAGTGAACGGGTCGCTCTCTCCGACCTACGCTTGTGCAAGCCTGCTACCTACCTAACCATCTAGCCATTAATCCACCAACACGCACCTACACTCTCCTACCTACCATTTTACCACATACCACTACCATTTGACATGTCTCACCTCTGCTCTCTCTGCCTCCGTGCATACAAGCACCTACCTACAAATGCAAAGAAAATTCAATTCATTTCTCTCTGTCACTGACAAACAAAGATACACTCTCCAAATAGCTGCCAGTGAACGGGTCGCTCTCTCCGACCTACGCTTGTGCAAGCCTGCTACCTACCTAACCATCTAGCCATTAATCCACCAACACGCACCTACACTCTCCTACCTACCATTTTACCACATACCACTACCATTTGACATGTCTCACCTCTGCTCTCTCTGCCTCCGTGCATACAAGCACCTACCTACAAATGCAAAGAAAATTCAATTCATTTCTCTCTGTCAGTGACAAACAAAGATACACTCTCCAAATAGCTGCCAGTGAACGGGTCGCTCTCTCCGACCTACGCTTGTGCAAGCCTGCTACCTACCTAACCATCTAGCCATTAATCCACCAACACGCACCTACACTCTCCTACCTACCATTTTACCACATACCACTACCATTTGACATGTCTCACCTCTGTTCTCTCTGCCTCCGTGCATACAAGCACCTACCTACAAATGCAAAGAAAATTCAATTCATTTCTCTCTGTCACTGACAAACAAAGATACACTCTCCAAATAGCTGCCAGTGAACGGGTCGCTCTCTCCGACCTACGCTTGTGCAATCCTGCTTCGGAAAAGCATTTATAAGAATGTCATCATCTTTAATGCCCTAAGTGTATGAAAGTGCCATTACGGAAGTCTGCTACTCAAAATGGTGTATTAGAATTTCATCATTTATTTAATGCCCTAAGTGTATGAAATCATAGAGAATGGATATGAAAATGGAAATTTTTTTTTTTTTGTCTAATAAGATCTTTTGAGATTATTTGTGGACCTTAAAAAGGTCCGATTGATTTCTGTCTGTGCCATTGGCATGGTCTTGGAAGAGGAAGAATAATCTTAACCGCCAAATCCGTATAGAGTTCTGCCCTGGCGTTTTAGAGCATAAACCACATCCATGGCAGTGACTGTTTTCCTCTTGGCGTGCTCAGTGTAGGTGACAGCATCACGGATGACGTTTTCTAAGAAAACCTTGAGTACACCACGAGTTTCTTCATAGATCAGGCCAGAGATACGTTTGACTCCTCCACGGCGAGCAAGACGACGAATGGCAGGCTTTGTGATTCCCTGAATGTTGTCACGGAGAACCTTGCGATGACGCTTGGCGCCTCCCTTTCCGAGCCCCTTGCCTCCCTTGCCGCGTCCAGTCATGTTGTCTCACCTCTGATATGCTACGCTCGAATACAGTGTAAACCAATGAATGAATGAATGAATGAATGATGATAGAAAAGTCCCTTCCGAGGAGGGGCGGGAAAGGAGAGGGGGGAAAGAGCAAGAAATTGTAAGAGGAAGTGAATTTTAGTGGGAGGAAAAGGGCCAGGGCTCAACCCAGCTTGCATTGGAAGAAATGTGGTGATGAGAGCGGAGGCCAAGGGTTTTTTTTTTTTTTTTTTTTTTTTTTTTTTTTTTTTTTTTTTAGGAGATGGATCAGATGTCTGACTGATGGCCACTGATGATACCAAGACGTTCCCAGCCTTTTTTTTTTTTTCTTTTTTTTTTTAAAATCGAGGAGATGGATCAAATTTCTGACTGATGGCCACTGATGTTACCAAGACTCTTCCTCCCTGGACTTAGCAGTAAGATCTATAGAGGTTTTTAGTTCGTTAATATATTGGCACTGGATGTTGTTCAGGTTGTATATTGAACATGTTACCTGGGTGGTCTATTCCCAGGAGATTGTTGAAGTAATCAATCCAGTGCGTGTGATGAATTTGAAATCGCTCTACTTGTCTTTCAAACAGTTCCCTCCAGTAGATGTTTAGAGGAGGGATTCGTGCTCTCTCGTGAAGTACTGTGTTCCTGACGAACTCGTGCCATTTGATGTTAAAAATCCAACGTAGAGCTTTGTTCTGGATGACTTGGAGTGCACGGATGTTGGATTTGGCTCCGAGTTCGAGAGCTGATGGGGCGTATGTGATAAGAGGTCGTATTAATGCCTTGTAGAGGTGCAATTTGGTTTTGAATTGCGCCTCTCTGAATCTATACAATTTCGCGAGCTCCGCTCTCGCGATAGCCGCCCTGGATTGTAGATGGTGGTTCATTCTCAGGTGTACATCATAGTTTAGGCCCAGGACAATGTTGGTGTTTGAGATAGGAATGGGCGCCTGACGGTGTATTTGGGAGTGTAGGTAGACATTAGTTATGTTGTATCTCTGACGTACATTAAAGTAGGATATGTTGGATTTTGCAGGATTTGTTTTAATCCTCCATTTTAACTCCCAGAGCGATACGTGGTCAATTTCCTGTTGGGCTCTATTGATTAAGTGAGTGAGGATTCTGGCTCTGATTAGCTGTGTGACATCATCTGCATACTGGAGAGTGATGGAGTCCGGGTGTATCGGATTGGGAAGATCATTTGAATAGAGTGTGTAGAGAGTGGGGGCCAGCACGGAGCCTTGGGGTACACCGGCATTAAGGAAGAAGTAGTTTGAGTAAGTGTTTCTGTATTTGATTCGGGTTTTTCTGTTGCTAAGATAGTTAGAGAGAAGCTTAATGGTGGGGCGTGGGAGTTGGAATTGGGTGCTTAGTTTGTACCTCAATCCATCGTGCCACACGGTGTCAAAGGCTTTTTCAACATCTTTTGTGAATAGTGCGGTCATTTTGCGTGGCCGCGTGTTGTTTCTTATGTAGTTCGTAATGATGTTGAGTTCATCTTGTGTGGAGCGATGTTGGTGAAAGCCAAACTGTTTGTGTGAGAGTAGGTTGTTGTTTGTGAGGTGTTGTCTAAGTCTGTTGTTTATAATTCTTTCAAATGTCTTCCCAATGGACTCCAGTAGGCTGATGGGTCTGTAGTTCATGGGGTCTCTGTTGGTTTTGTTGGGTTTGGGAATCATTATGGTTGTTGCTGTTTTGAAAGCCGCGGGAAAATAGCCAGAGGCTAGTGCCGCGTTGAAGAGGGAGGTGATGGCTCTAATTGTGTTGTTGGGGAGTTGTGTGAGTAGTTGGTAACCAATACCTGAGTTACCTGGGGCTACTTTGGGTGATTTGAGAAGGAGGAATTTGACCTCGATCGATCTTATGGGAGTTGTGAGTAGGTGGTCGTGTGAAAGCGATTGGAGATGTATGATCTGTTCTGGGTAGAAGTGAGTGGGTCTGTTTTGTATGTGTTGTGTGACAATTTGAGTGTTTTCGTACGCCAAAGGGTGAGGTGGGTGCGGGTGAAAGATACCTTCCCAGTGTTTTTGAAAAATGTTGGCAATGTCTTGTGGGTTATGGTGTAGGGTGTTGTTGTCTTTTAGCCCATCGAAGTTTGTTATCGGTGCTCCTTTGAGTTTTCGGATTCTGTTCCAAAATTCTCGAGGAGATTTGATACGGTGTAGTTCTGTTGTGGTGATAAGAGATTTCCAGTGTCTGTTGTGGTCTTCTAGAAGGCTGTTGAGTGTGTGGTTTCGTAGGGAGGTGAGGTCCCATTGTACTAAGCCCAATCGACGTCTGTTTTGTTCGAAGCGTCGACGGTAGCACGACAGAAGTCTTTTTGTTTTTGGAGAAGGAAAGAAGGAATATCTTGAAGTGTATGAAGATTTGGGGATAGAGTTGTTAGCTGCCTGTGTGATTGTTCCATGTATATGTTCTATTTCTGTGTCTATTAGTGTTATTGGGTGGTTTTCATAATTTGTGGTGTATGTGCAGTTGGAGAGAGTGTCTTTGAAGCTCTCCCAGTCCGCTCTATTGTAGTTGTAGTGTGAGGGTGATGGGACGAGGATAGGGTTAGGCGAGAGATGAAGAAGGATAGGGATGTGGTCGGAACCACACAGTGGTCCTGGAGACAAGTAATTATGAAGATAATTGCTGGCTCTGTTGGAGAAGACAAGATCAGGTCTGCCTTTTCCTCCTTGGCCAGTGAAGACAGTGTGGAAGAAAGGTCCAAGGAAGTTAAGACGTTTGTAAGAGTATAGAGTGAATAAGTCATCACCATGAGAATTGTTTCTGTTGTGGTGGAAGGTTCTGTGTTGGGCGTTGAGGTCAGCTAGAAGGTAGACTGGGATATGTGTGTGGTTGAAGACTGTGTAGAGATCATGAAGTGGAATGGTAGTGTTGGGTCGAGAGTATGTGGTGCAGAAGATAATCAAGCCATGTATTGTTTTTATCTTGACTGCTAGAAAGTGTTCGTATTGCCATGAGGTGGCGAGGTATTCGTGTTCGATGGTGTTGCGTGTGAGGATGGCGACTCCCTCGTGTCTACTGTCTGGAGACTGTCGTGATGTGTACCCGTGATGTCTAATCTTGTACCCGTTGGTGATACATGTGCTGTTAAGTATCACAACATCGGGTCTCTTCTCTTCGAGAAGTGTGGCAATCAGGTAACGGTTACTGCGATAGCTACGCACGTTAAATTGTAAGATCTTAAGCATTTACGATTTTTGGAAGTTCGGCGGCCTTCTGAGTTTAGTGTCGAGGGTCGTTGTCCCACCGTTGAGGTGTCTAACATTGAGCATGCTTCTGGTAACGAGTCGGGAGTTCTCTGGTGAGGGTTCAGGGGGGGTGAGAGGAGAGGAGAGAGGGGAGGAGGGAGGGGAGGTGAGAGGGGGGGGGAGAGGGTGTACGTCGACTATTTGAATGTCGGGTTCGACCAGAGGAGGGTTGTCAGGTATGTTGGCAAGGTTAGGTTTTGGGGCAACTCTGGGAGGGTTAGGCGTAGGTAGGGAGGGGGTGGGTGGAGAGGGGGAGATTGGTGTGTGAAGGTTCAGGGGGGGCAGTAGGATTGTTGGTGTTGGGTTGGGGGGTTGTGGATGGAGTTGTGTTAGGGGGGACGGAGGGGGTATTGGAAGTTGGGAGGGTGACAGGTTGAGTTGTTGGGGGAGAGTTGGGAGTGTTGCTGGGGGATACGGTTTCGTTAGGGGTCAGGGTGGCTGACAAGACAGGGGTCGGAGAGGGATGGTTGTTGGAAGTGGAGCTGAGGAGTTCAGGTGGAGTTTGTACATTTGGTAAGTTGTTGTGAGCAAGCAACAAGTCGAAGATTCGAATAAACTCCGACTTGTCTTCCCCGCTCAGGAATAATGCCTTCAGGTAGCACGCGTGCATCCTGCCTTGTAGGGTGAGGAGGTCTGAGGAGTTCGTGGATGGGGTAGGAGAGGCTTGGGTGGCAGGGGGAGGAGCAGCAGCAGCAGCCACTGTAGCATAGAGGTGAGGGTTTGTGGAAGGAGGTGAGTCGGATTTTTGTGCTTGACGCACTTCACGAAGTTGCTTCTTTTTGCTTGGGCACAGTCCAGATACAGCAACGTGATTGCCTTTGCAGTTGACGCACTTCGCTGTCTGAACCTGGCATTCACGGTAACTATGACCAGTTTCCGCGCATTGGCTACACGTTTGGTGGGGTTCCTTACAGTTCTTCGTTTCGTGTCCGAATTGCAAACATTTAAAGCATTGCCGGACGTCGATAAATTCTTCCTTTTTTAGGGATTTTGCGGGCATCGAGATCATGGGAAACAGGATTCCTCGGGAGAGCAGGCGATCGGCCTCGGTCGGATTGGTGCATTGAATTTTTAGTGTCCTGGAGTTACTGGGTTTGTAAACACTAATGACGTTAACTTCGTTATTTTCGCCATTGATGGCTTCAGCAATCTCCAAGGGGTTGAGGGACAAGATAGACGCATCGACATTATAAGCAACAACGGTGCATCTAGCTTGAAGGGGACGGTCTTGAACGATTTGGTAGTGATTTTTAGAAAGTACTTCGAGGAGAGGCTTCGATAGGATTGTGTCTAAATCGCTATCTTTGCCTAAGCAGATTTTGAATAGAAACTTATTAGTAGGGAATTGAATTACCCTAGTGGGCCGTATCTGCGTTGTCTTGAATACTATGGATAGCAGTTCGAACGTGGATGGGGGGGGACAATCAGGTTTTATGAATTTAAGTCGTATGTCGGGCGGCATTTTGGTGGCATCAGTGTTCTGCTACTTAAAAAAATGTGGGTCTGGGACGCTCGGCGGTCCAGGGTAGAGAGAGTGGGTGAGAGTGAGAGGGTCTCCGCCCCGTCAGGTGAGAACAGGTCCACTCCAAGCCTCCACTCCTCAGGAAAATGAGTTTTCCAGAATGGGGTGGGGAAGCTGGGATGGGGATTGCCCAAGCCTAACGGTCGTAAGATAGATGATGGATGATAAAAGAGAAAAAATGGAATGAAATTCGATGAAAGATGTACTGGAGGCAGCACTGCGGCGTGGGTCGTGGTGAGGTGTTAGCCTACCGGCGTCAGGTCACTGGTCGGGTCACCGGAGCTGTCTCCCACGGGAAGGACCAACGTGGGAGCTATTATCCGCTTCTTTCTTCTACGTCTTCTGTCTTCTTTCTTCTTGTTTCCGACTTGTGTCTTCTTATCTTCTTTCTTCTTTCTTCTATCTTCTATCTTCTTTCTTCTATCTTCTTTCTTCTATCTTCTTTCTTCTGTCTGCTTACGGCCTGGTGGTTAATTCTCCATGAGCCACGTGGTCACCATGTGGTCGAGACACCACTTCTACACTCACTCACTGGAAAAACTAGAATGTCGTGTACACCAACTCAGCTCCAACCTATATATGCCCCTCGGATGGACGTGATAGTAGCAGTTCTACCTTCTCTGCCTATTTTCGTGTCTTTTTCCTATGAAAATTACACTTTTTTTACTTTTTGTCTTATGCAACATAGATACCATATCAAGCTCTATCTTATGATATCATCAATTTTTACCTTCCTCTAAGAAGACATAGAGAAAAAGGTGAAAAATAGCTTTTCAAGCTTCGTGCGGATCAAGTGAGGAGGGGTAGGCGGAGCTTACGGCTCTCCTTCAACCAATAGGGAGGCAGGAAGTTGCAGCTAGCTGCTGCATAAAACGGGCGCGCGCTCCGGCCACTACTCATTCTAGTTTTTCCAGTGAGTGAGTGTAGAAGTGGTGTCTCGACCACATGGTGACCACGTGGCTCATGGAGAATTAACCACCAGGCCGTAAGCAGACAGAAGAAAGAAGATAGAAGATAGAAGAAAGAAGAAAGAAGATAAGAAGACACAAGTCGGAAACAAGAAGAAAGAAGACAGAAGACGTAGAAGAAAGAAGCGGATAATAGCTCCCACGTTGGTCCTTCCCGTGGGAGACAGCTCCGGTGACCCGACCAGTGACCTGACGCCGGTAGGCTAACACCTCACCACGACCCACGCCGCAGTGCTGCCTCCAGTACATCTTTCATCGAATTTCATTCCATTTTTTCTCTTTTATCATCCATCATCTATCTTACGACCGTTAGGCTTGGGCAATCCCCATCCCGGCTTCCCCACCCAATTCTGGAAAACTCATTTTCCTGAGGAGTGGAGGCTTGGAGTGGACCTGTTCTCACCTGACGGGGCGGAGACCCTCTCACTCTCACCCACTCTCTCTACCCTGGACCGCCGAGCGTCCCAGACCCACATTTTTTTAAGTAGCAGAACACTGATGCCACCAAAATGCCGCCCGACATACGACTTAAATTCATAAAACCTGATTGTCCCCCCCCATCCACGTTCGAACTGCTATCCATAGTATTCAAGACAACGCAGATACGGCCCACTAGGGTAATTCAATTCCCTACTAATAAGTTTCTATTCAAAATCTGCTTAGGCAAAGATAGCGATTTAGACACAATCCTATCGAAGCCTCTCCTCGAAGTACTTTCTAAAAATCACTACCAAATCGTTCAAGACCGTCCCCTTCAAGCTAGATGCACCGTTGTTGCTTATAATGTCGATGCGTCTATCTTGTCCCTCAACCCCTTGGAGATTGCTGAAGCCATCAATGGCGAAAATAACGAAGTTAACGTCATTAGTGTTTACAAACCCAGTAACTCCAGGACACTAAAAATTCAATGCACCAATCCGACCGAGGCCGATCGCCTGCTCTCCCGAGGAATCCTGTTTCCCATGATCTCGATGCCCGCAAAATCCCTAAAAAAGGAAGAATTTATCGACGTCCGGCAATGCTTTAAATGTTTGCAATTCGGACACGAAACGAAGAACTGTAAGGAACCCCACCAAACGTGTAGCCAATGCGCGGAAACTGGTCATAGTTACCGTGAATGCCAGGTTCAGACAGCGAAGTGCGTCAACTGCAAAGGCAATCACGTTGCTGTATCTGGACTGTGCCCAAGCAAAAAGAAGCAACTTCGTGAAGTGCGTCAAGCACAAAAATCCGACTCACCTCCTTCCACAAACCCTCACCTCTATGCTACAGTGGCTGCTGCTGCTGCTCCTCCCCCTGCCACCCAAGCCTCTCCTACCCCATCCACGAACTCCTCAGACCTCCTCACCCTACAAGGCAGGATGCACGCGTGCTACCTGAAGGCATTATTCCTGAGCGGGGAAGACAAGTCGGAGTTTATTCGAATCTTCGACTTGTTGCTTGCTCACAACAACTTACCAAATGTACAAACTCCACCTGAACTCCTCAGCTCCACTTCCAACAACCATCCCTCTCCGACCCCTGTCTTGTCAGCCACCCTGACCCCTAACGAAACCGTATCCCCCAGCAACACTCCCAACTCTCCCCCAACAACTCAACCTGTCACCCTCCCAACTTCCAATACCCCCTCCGTCCCCCCTAACACAACTCCATCCACAACCCCCCAACCCAACACCAACAATCCTACTGCCCCCCCTGAACCTTCACACACCAATCTCCCCCCTCCACCCACCCCCTCCCTACCTACGCCTAACCCTCCCAGAGTTGCCCCAAAACCTAACCTTGCCAACATACCTGACAACCCTCCTCTGGTCGAACCCGACATTCAAATAGTCGACGTACACCCTCTCCCCCCCCCCTCTCACCTCCCCTCCCTCCTCCCCTCTCTCCTCTCCTCTCACCCCCCCTGAACCCTCACCAGAGAACTCCCGACTCGTTACCAGAAGCATGCTCAATGTTAGACACCTCAACGGTGGGACAACGACCCTCGACACTAAACTCAGAAGGCCGCCGAACTTCCAAAAATCGTAAATGCTTAAGATCTTACAATTTAACGTGCGTAGCTATCGCAGTAACCGTTACCTGATTGCCACACTTCTCGAAGAGAAGAGACCCGATGTTGTGATACTTAACAGCACATGTATCACCAACGGGTACAAGATTAGACATCACGGGTACACATCACGACAGTCTCCAGACAGTAGACACGAGGGAGTCGCCATCCTCACACGCAACACCATCGAACACGAATACCTCGCCACCTCATGGCAATACGAACACTTTCTAGCAGTCAAGATAAAAACAATACATGGCTTGATTATCTTCTGCACCACATACTCTCGACCCAACACTACCATTCCACT
This sequence comes from Panulirus ornatus, assembly GCF_036320965.1. Taxonomy (NCBI): domain Eukaryota; kingdom Metazoa; phylum Arthropoda; class Malacostraca; order Decapoda; family Palinuridae; genus Panulirus; species Panulirus ornatus. The sequence goes on along the minus strand of NC_092244.1, from coordinate 24,438,410 downwards.
TCATGATCTCTACACAGTCTTCAACCACACACATATCCCAGTCTACCTTCTAGCTGACCTCAACGCCCAACACAGAACCTTCCACCACAACAGAAACAATTCTCATGGTGATGACTTATTCACTCTATACTCTTACAAACGTCTTAACTTCCTTGGACCTTACTTCCACACTGTCTTCACTGGCCAAGGAGGAAAAGGCAGACCTGATCTTGTCTTCTCCAACAGAGCCAGCAATTATCTTCATAATTACTTGTCTCCAGGACCACTGTGTGGTTCTGACCACATCCCTATCCTTCTTCATCTCTCGCCTAACCCTATCCTCGTCCCATCACCCTCACACTACAACTACAATAGAGCGGACTGGGAGAGCTTCAAAGACACTCTCTCCAACTGCACATACACCACAAATTATGAAAACCACCCAATAACACTAATAGACACAGAAATAGAACATATACATGGAACAATCACACAGGCAGCTAACAACTCTATCCCCAAATCTTCATACACTTCAAGATATTCCTTCTTTCCTTCTCCAAAAACAAAAAGACTTCTGTCGTGCTACCGTCGACGCTTCGAACAAAACAGACGTCGATTGGGCCTAGTACAATGGGACCTCACCTCCCTACGAAACCACACACTCAACAGCCTTCTAGAAGACCACAATAGACACTGGAAATCTCTTATCACCACAACAGAACTACACCGTATCAAATCTCCTCGAGAATTTTGGAACAGAATCCGAAAACTCAAAGGAGCACCGATAACAAACTTCGATGGGCTAAAAGACAACAACACCCTACACCATAACCCACAAGACATTGCCAACATTTTTCAAAAACACTGGGAAGGTATCTTTCACCCGCACCCACCTCACCCTTTGGCGTACGAAAACACTCAAATTGTCACACAACACATACAAAACAGACCCACTCACTTCTACCCAGAACAGATCATACATCTCCAATCGCTTTCACACGACCACCTACTCACAACTCCCATAAGATCGATCGAGGTCAAATTCCTCCTTCTCAAATCACCCAAAGTAGCCCCAGGTAACTCAGGCATTGGTTACCAACTACTCACACAACTCCCCAACAACACAATTAGAGCCATCACCTCCCTCTTCAACGCGGCACTAGCCTCTGGCTATTTTCCCGCGGCTTTCAAAACAGCAACAACCATAATGATTCCCAAACCCAACAAAACCAACAGAGACCCCATGAACTACAGACCCATCAGCCTACTGGAGTCCATTGGGAAGACATTTGAAAGAATTATAAACAACAGACTTAGACAACACCTCACAAACAACAACCTACTCTCACACAAACAGTTTTGCTTTCACCAACATCGCTCCACACAAGATGAACTCAACATCATTACGAACTACATAAGAAACAACACGCGGCCACGCAAAATGACCGCACTATTCACAAAAGATGTTGAAAAAGCCTTTGACACCGTGTGGCACGATGGATTGAGGTACAAACTAAGCACCCAATTCCAACTCCCACGCCCCACCATTAAGCTTCTCTCTAACTATCTTAGCAACAGAAAAACCCGAATCAAATACAGAAACACTTACTCAAACTACTTCTTCCTTAATGCCGGTGTACCCCAAGGCTCCGTGCTGGCCCCCACTCTCTACACACTCTATTCAAATGATCTTCCCAATCCGATACACCCGGACTCCATCACTCTCCAGTATGCAGATGATGTCACACAGCTAATCAGAGCCAGAATCCTCACTCACTTAATCAATAGAGCCCAACAGGAAATTGACCACGTATCGCTCTGGGAGTTAAAATGGAGGATTAAAACAAATCCTGCAAAATCCAACATATCCTACTTTAATGTACGTCAGAGATACAACATAACTAATGTCTACCTACACTCCCAAATACACCGTCAGGCGCCCATTCCTATCTCAAACACCAACATTGTCCTGGGCCTAAACTATGATGTACACCTGAGAATGAACCACCATCTACAATCCAGGGCGGCTATCGCGAGAGCGGAGCTCGCGAAATTGTATAGATTCAGAGAGGCGCAATTCAAAACCAAATTGCACCTCTACAAGGCATTAATACGACCTCTTATCACATACGCCCCATCAGCTCTCGAACTCGGAGCCAAATCCAACATCCGTGCACTCCAAGTCATCCAGAACAAAGCTCTACGTTGGATTTTTAACATCAAATGGCACGAGTTCGTCAGGAACACAGTACTTCACGAGAGAGCACGAATCCCTCCTCTAAACATCTACTGGAGGGAACTGTTTGAAAGACAAGTAGAGCGATTTCAAATTCATCACACGCACTGGATTGATTACTTCAACAATCTCCTGGGAATAGACCACCCAGGTAACATGTTCAATATACAACCTGGACAACATCCAGTGCCAATATATTAACGAACTAAAAACCTCTATAGATCTTACTGCTAAGTCCATGGAGGAAGAGTCTTGGTAACATCAGTGGCCATCAGTCAGAAATTTGATCCATCTCCTCGAATTTAAAAAAAAAAAAAAAAAAAAAAAAAAAAAGGCTGGGAACGTCTTGGTAACATCAGTGGCCATCAGTCAGACATCTGATCCATCTCCTAAAAAAAAAAAAAAAAAAAAAAAAAAAAAAAAAAAAAAAAACCCTTGGCCTCCGCTCTCATCACCACATTTCTTCCAATGCAAGCTGGGTTGAGCCCTGGCACTTTTCCTCCCACTAAAATTCACTTCCTCTTACAATTTCTTGCTCTTTCCCCCCTCTCCTTTCCCGCCCCTCCTCGGAAGGGACTTTTCTATCATCATTCATTCATTCATTCATTCGCCACTACTCGAACCTAGTTTTTCCAGTGAGTGAGTGTTGAAGTGGTGTCTCGACCACATGGTGACCACGTGGCTCATGGAGAATTAACCACCAGGCCGTAAGCAGACAGAAGAAAGAAGAAAGAAGATAGAAGAAAGAAGATAGAAGATAGAAGAAAGAAGATAAGAAGACACAAGTCGGAAACAAGAAGAAAGAAGAAAGAAGACAGAAGACGTAGAAGAAGACGTAGAAGAAAGAAGCGGATAATAGCTCCCACGTTGGTCCTTCCCGTGGGAGACAGCTCCGGTGACCCGACCAGTGACCTGACGCCGGTAGGCTAACACCTCACCACGACCCACGCCGCAGTGCTGCCTCCAGTACATCTTTCATCGAATTTCATTCCATTTTTTCTCTTTTATCATCCATCATCTATCTTACGACCGTTAGGCTTGGGCAATCCCCATCCCAGCTTCCCCACCCCATTCTGGAAAACTCATTTTCCTGAGGAGTGGAGGCTTGGAGTGGACCTGTTCTCACCTGACGGGGCGGAGACCCTCTCACTCTCACCCACTCTCTCTACCCTGGACCGCCGAGCGTCCCAGACCCACATTTTTTTAAGTAGCAGAACACTGATGCCACCAAAATGCCGCCCGACATACGACTTAAATTCATAAAACCTGATTGTCCCCCCCCATCCACGTTCGAACTGCTATCCATAGTATTCAAGACAACGCAGATACGGCCCACTAGGGTAATTCAATTCCCTACTAATAAGTTTCTATTCAAAATCTGCTTAGGCAAAGATAGCGATTTAGACACAATCCTATCGAAGCCTCTCCTCGAAGTACTTTCTAAAAATCACTACCAAATCGTTCAAGACCGTCCCCTTCAAGCTAGATGCACCGTTGTTGCTTATAATGTCGATGCGTCTATCTTGTCCCTCAACCCCTTGGAGATTGCTGAAGCCATCAATGGCGAAAATAACGAAGTTAACGTCATTAGTGTTTACAAACCCAGTAACTCCAGGACACTAAAAATTCAATGCACCAATCCGACCGAGGCCGATCGCCTGCTCTCCCGAGGAATCCTGTTTCCCATGATCTCGATGCCCGCAAAATCCCTAAAAAAGGAAGAATTTATCGACGTCCGGCAATGCTTTAAATGTTTGCAATTCGGACACGAAACGAAGAACTGTAAGGAACCCCACCAAACGTGTAGCCAATGCGCGGAAACTGGTCATGGTTACCGTGAATGCAAGGTTCAGACAGCGAAGTGCGTCAACTGCAAAGGCAATCACGTTGCTGTATCTGGACTGTGCCCAAGCAAAAAGAAGCAACTTCGTGCAGTGCGTCAAGCACAAAAATCCGACTCACCTCCTTCCACAAACCCTCACCTCTACGCTACAGTGGCTGCTGCTGCTGCTCCTCCCCCTGCCACCCAAGCCTCTCCTACCCCATCCACGAACTCCTCAGACCTCCTCACCCTACAAGGCAGGATGCACGCGTGCTACCTGAAGGCATTATTCCTGAGCGGGGAAGACAAGTCGGAGTTTATTCGAATCTTCGACTTGTTGCTTGCTCACAACAACTTACCAAATGTACAAACTCCACCTGAACTCCTCAGCTCCACTTCCAACAACCATCCCTCTCCGACCCCTGTCTTGTCAGCCACCCTGACCCCTAACGAAACCGTATCCCCCAGCAACACTCCCAACTCAACCTGTCACCCTCCCAACTTCCAATACCCCCTCCGTCCCCCCTAACACAACTCCATCCACAACCCCCCAACCCAACACCAACAATCCTACTGCCCCCCCTGAACCTTCACACACCAATCTCCCCCCTCCACCCACCCCCTCCCTACCTACGCCTAACCCTCCCAGAGTTGCCCCAAAACCTAACCTTGCCAACATACCTGACAACCCTCCTCTGGTCGAACCCGACATTCAAATAGTCGACGTACACCCTCTCCCCCCCCCCTCTCACCTCCCCTCCCTCCTCCCCTCTCTCCTCTCCTCTCACCCCCCCTGAACCCTCACCAGAGAACTCCCGACTCGTTACCAGAAGCATGCTCAATGTTAGACACCTCAACGGTGGGACAACGACCCTCGACACTAAACTTAGAAGGCCGCCGAACTTCCAAAAATCGTAAATGCTTAAGATCTTACAATTTAACGTGCGTAGCTATCGCAGTAACCGTTACCTGATTGCCACACTTCTCGAAGAGAAGAGACCCGATGTTGTGATACTTAACAGCACATGTATCACCAACGGGTACAAGATTAGACATCACGGGTACACATCACGACAGTCTCCAGACAGTAGACACGAGGGAGTCGCCATCCTCACACGCAACACCATCGAACACGAATACCTCGCCACCTCATGGCAATACGAACACTTTCTAGCAGTCAAGATAAAAACAATACATGGCTTGATTATCTTCTGCACCACATACTCTCGACCCAACACTACCATTCCACTTCATGATCTCTACACAGTCTTCAACCACACACATATCCCAGTCTACCTTCTAGCTGACCTCAACGCCCAACACAGAACCTTCCACCACAACAGAAACAATTCTCATGGTGATGACTTATTCACTCTATACTCTTACAAACGTCTTAACTTCCTTGGACCTTACTTCCACACTGTCTTCACTGGCCAAGGAGGAAAAGGCAGACCTGATCTTGTCTTCTCCAACAGAGCCAGCAATTATCTTCATAATTACTTGTCTCCAGGACCACTGTGTGGTTCCGACCACATCCCTATCCTTCTTCATCTCTCGCCTAACCCTATCCTCGTCCCATCACCCTCACACTACAACTACAAAAGAGCGGACTGGGAGAGCTTCAAAGACACTCTCTCCAACTGCACATACACCACAAATTATGAAAACCACCCAATAACACTAATAGACACAGAAATAGAACATATACATGGAACAATCACACAGGCAGCTAACAACTCTATCCCCAAATCTTCATACACTTCAAGATATTCCTTCTTTCCTTCTCCAAAAACAAAAAGACTTCTGTCGTGCTACCGTCGACGCTTCGAACAAAACAGACGTCGATTGGGCCTAGTACAATGGGACCTCACATCCCTACGAAACCACACACTCAACAGCCTTCTAGAAGACCACAATAGACACTGGAAATCTCTTATCACCACAACAGAACTACACCGTATCAAATCTCCTCGAGAATTTTGGAACAGAATCCGAAAACTCAAAGGAGCACCGATAACAGACTTTGATGGGCTAAAAGACAACAACACCCTACACCATAACCCACAAGACATTGCCAACATTTTTCAAAAACACTGGGAAGGTATCTTTCACCCGCACCCCCCTCACCCTCTGGCGTACGAAAACACTCAAATTGTCACACAACACATACAAAACAGACCCACTCACTTCTACCCAGAACAGATCATACATCTCCAATCGCTTTCACACGACCACCTACTCACAACTCCCATAAGATCGATCGAGGTCAAATTCCTCCTTCTCAAATCACCCAAAGTAGCCCCAGGTAACTCAGGCATTGGTTACCAACTACTCACACAACTCCCCAACAACACAATTAGAGCCATCACCTCCCTCTTCAACGCGGCACTAGCCTCTGGCTATTTTCCCGCGGCTTTCAAAACAGCAACAACCATAATGATTCCCAAACCCAACAAAACCAACAGAGACCCCATGAACTACAGACCCATCAGCCTACTGGAGTCCATTGGGAAGACATTTGAAAGAATTATAAACAACAGACTTAGACAACACCTCACAAACAACAACCTACTCTCACACAAACAGTTTGGCTTTCACCAACATCGCTCCACACAAGATGAACTCAACATCATTACGAACTACATAAGAAACAACACGCGGCCACGCAAAATGACCGCACTATTCACAAAAGATGTTGAAAAAGCCTTTGACACCGTGTGGCACGATGGATTGAGGTACAAACTAAGCACCCAATTCCAACTCCCACGCCCCACCATTAAGCTTCTCTCTAACTATCTTAGCAACAGAAAAACCCGAATCAAATACAGAAACACTTACTCAAACTACTTCTTCCTTAATGCCGGTGTACCCCAAGGCTCCGTGCTGGCCCCCACTCTCTACACACTCTATTCAAATGATCTTCCCAATCCGATACACCCGGACTCCATCACTCTCCAGTATGCAGATGATGTCACACAGCTAATCAGAGCCAGAATCCTCACTCACTTAATCAATAGAGCCCAACAGGAAATTGACCACGTTTCGCTCTGGGAGTTAAAATGGAGGATTAAAACAAATCCTGCAAAATCCAACATATCCTACTTTAATGTACGTCAGAGATACAACATAACTAATGTCTACCTACACTCCCAAATACACCGTCAGGCGCCCATTCCTATCTCAAACACCAACATTGTCCTGGGCCTAAACTATGATGTACACCTGAGAATGAACCACCATCTACAATCCAGGGCGGCTATCGCGAGAGCGGAGCTCGCGAAATTGTATAGATTCAGAGAGGCGCAATTCAAAACCAAATTGCACCTCTACAAGGCATTAATACGACCTCTTATCACATACGCCCCATCAGCTCTCGAACTCGGAGCCAAATCCAACATCCGTGCACTCCAAGTCATCCAGAACAAAGCTCTACGTTGGATTTTTAACATCAAATGGCACGAGTTCGTCAGGAACACAGAACTTCACGAGAGAGCACGAATCCCTCCTCTAAACATCTACTGGAGGGAACTGTTTGAAAGACAAGTAGAGCGATTTCAAATTCATCACACGCACTGGATTGATTACTTCAACAATCTCCTGGGAATAGACCACCCAGGTAACATGTTCAATATACAACCTGGACAACATCCAGTGCCAATATATTAACGAACTAAAAACCTCTATAGATCTTACTGCTAAGTCCATGGAGGAAGAGTCTTGGTAACATCAGTGGCCATCAGTCAGAAATTTGATCCATCTCCTCGAATTTAAAAAAAAAAAAAAAAAAAAAAAGCTGGGAACGTCTTGGTAACATCAGTGGCCATCAGTCAGACATCTGATCCATCTCCTAAAAAAAAAAAAAAAAAAAAAAAAAAAAAAAAAAAAAAAAAAACCCTTGGCCTCCGCTCTCATCACCACATTTCTTCCAATGCAAGCTGGGTTGAGCCCTGGCCCTTTTCCTCCCACTAAAATTCACTTCCTCTTACAATTTCTTGCTCTTTCCCCCCTCTCCTTTCCCGCCCCTCCTCGGAAGGGACTTTTCTATCATCATTCATTCATTCGTTCATTCAACTGCTACGCATTCATTGTCTCTCTCTCTCGAGTGGAGAACTCTCTCGCAGCAACAGCAGCAGCAGCAGCAACCGTACTACCACCACCATGTCAGGACGAGGCAAGGGAGGCAAAGTCAAGGGCAAGTCCAAGAGTCGCTCCAGTCGAGCGGGACTCCAGTTTCCCGTAGGTAGAATCCACCGCCTTTTGCGCAAGGGAAACTACGCCGAACGTGTCGGTGCTGGTGCCCCAGTCTACCTGGCAGCTGTTATGGAGTACCTGGCCGCTGAAGTACTAGAGTTAGCCGGTAACGCTGCCCGTGACAACAAGAAGACTCGTATCATCCCTCGTCACTTGCAGCTGGCCATCCGTAATGACGAGGAACTGAACAAGCTTCTCTCTGGAGTCACCATTGCCCAGGGAGGTGTCCTGCCTAACATTCAGGCTGTCCTCCTTCCCAAGAAGACGGAAAAGAAGTAGATGATGAAGATGATATAATCATGATGATGATGAACCATACAAAATCAGGCTCCTCTTGGAGCCACAAATAAATTCTTAAAGAGATATCAAGCAAGACATGCTCATAAGTACAACTATTCTGCTTAACTAACTAATCTTTCTCTTTCTTTTCACTCCGTCATTTACAAGCCTCGTATATTTTACACACACACATATAAATTTATTCATTTATATAGGCATAAGATAATAGATAAATTTAAATCTACACACATCGTAAAATAGAATGAAAAGCCGTGCACGCTCTATTCTATTCATTTATTTAAGTTACCCTCAGAAACACATCGATCATAAGAGAAAACCAAGAGGCAGGTAGACGGTTGGTCGGAGGGAGGGGCCAAACAAGACTTCAACTACATTACCTCCTTACTGATAATTTTCCAAAACGATACGGGGGAATTACAACCTTACCACTAACCATAGTGAAAAACATAAAGCCTCCTCATTGGTAGATCACTAACAGCCAATGGCAAGCAAGTATTTCATTATATATATATATATAGAGGTACTCAGACCCGTTCAAACCCCTTTTTCAAACCTCATGTGTACAAAAATGGGATTGAACGGGTAGCTCTCTCCGACCTACGCTTGTGCAAGCCTGCTACCTACCTAACCATCTAGCCATTAATCCACCAACACGCACCTACACTCTCCTACCTACCATTTTACCACATGCCACTACCATTTGACATGTCTCACCTCTGCTCTGTCAGCCTCTGTGCATACACGCACCTACCTACAAATGCAAAGAAAATTCAATTCATTTCTCTCTGTCAGTGACAAACAAAGATACACTCTCCAAATAGCTGCCAGTGAACGGGTCGCTCTCTCCGACCTACGCTTGTGCAAGCCTGCTACCTACCTAACCATCTAGCCATTAATCCACCAACACGCACCTACACTCTCCTACCTACCATTTTACCACATACCACTACCATTTGACATGTCTCACCTCTGCTCTCTCTGCCTCCCTGCATACAAGCACCTACCTACAAATGCAAAGAAAATTCAATTCATTTCTCTCTGTCAGTCAGTGACAAACAAAGATACACTCTCCAAATAGCTGCCAGTGAACGGGTCGCTCTCTCCGACCTACGCTTGTGCAAGCCTGCTACCTACCTAACCATCTAGCCATTAATCCACCAACACGCACCTACACTCTCCTACCTACCATTTTACCACATACCACTACCATTTGACATGTCTCACCTCTGCTCTCTCTGCCTCCGTGCATACAAGCACCTACCTACAAATGCAAAGAAAATTCAATTCATTTCTCTCTGTCAGTCAGTGACAAACAAAGATACACTCTCCAAATAGCTGCCAGTGAACGGGTCGCTCTCTCCGACCTACGCTTGTGCAAGCCTGCTACCTACCTAACCATCTAGCCATTAATCCACCAACACGCACCTACACTCTCCTACCTACCATTTTACCACATACCACTACCATTTGACATGTCTCACCTCTGCTCTCTCTGCCTCCGTGCATACAAGCACCTACCTACAAATGCAAAGAAAATTCAATTCATTTCTCTCTGTCAGTCAGTGACAAACAAAGATACACTCTCCAAATAGCTGCCAGTGAACGGGTCGCTCTCTCCGACCTACGCTTGTGCAAGCCTGCTACCTACCTAACCATCTAGCCATTAATCCACCAACACGCACCTACACTCTCCTACCTACCATTTTACCACATACCACTACCATTTGACATGTCTCACCTCTGCTCTCTCTGCCTCCGTGCATACAAGCACCTACCTACAAATGCAAAGAAAATTCAATTCATTTCTCTCTGTCAGTCAGTGACAAACAAAGATACACTCTCCAAATAGCTGCCAGTGAACGGGTCGCTCTCTCCGACCTACGCTTGTGCAAGCCTGCTACCTACCTAACCATCTAGCCATTAATCCACCAACACGCACCTACACTCTCCTACCTACCATTTTACCACATACCACTACCATTTGACATGTCTCACCTCTGCTCTCTCTGCCTCCCTGCATACAAGCACCTACCTACAAATGCAAAGAAAATTCAATTCATTTCTCTCTGTCAGTCAGTGACAAACAAAGATACACTCTCCAAATAGCTGCCAGTGAACGGGTCGCTCTCTCCGACCTACGCTTGTGCAAGCCTGCTACCTACCTAACCATCTAGCCATTAATCCACCAACACGCACCTACACTCTCCTACCTACCATTTTACCACATACCACTACCATTTGACATGTCTCACCTCTGTTCTCTCTGCCTCCCTGCATACAAGCACCTACCTACAAATGCAAAGAAAATTCAATTCATTTCTCTCTGTCAGTCAGTGACAAACAAAGATACACTCTCCAAATAGCTGCCAGTGAACGGGTCGCTCTCTCCGACCTACGCTTGTGCAAGCCTGCTACCTACCTAACCATCTAGCCATTAATCCACCAACACGCACCTACACTCTCCTACCTACCATTTAACCACATACCACTACCATTTGACATGTCTCACCTCTGCTCTCTCTGCCTCCCTGCATACAAGCACCTACCTACAAATGCAAAGAAAATTCAATTCATTTCTCTCTGTCAGTCAGTGACAAACAAAGATACACTCTCCAAATAGCTGCCAGTGAACGGGTCGCTCTCTCCGACCTACGCTTGTGCAAGCCTGCTACCTACCTAACCATCTAGCCATTAATCCACCAACACGCACCTACACTCTCCTACCTACCATTTTACCACATACCACTACCATTTGACATGTCTCACCTCTGCTCTCTCTGCCTCCCTGCATACAAGCACCTACCTACAAATGCAAAGAAAATTCAATTCATTTCTCTCTGTCAGTCAGTGACAAACAAAGATACACTCTCCAAATAGCTGCCAGTGAACGGGTCGCTCTCTCCGACCTACGCTTGTGCAAGCCTGCTACCTACCTAACCATCTAGCCATTAATCCACCAACACGCACCTACACTCTCCTACCTACCATTTTACCACATACCACTACCATTTGACATGTCTCACCTCTGTTCTCTCTGCCTCCCTGCATACAAGCACCTACCTACAAATGCAAAGAAAATTCAATTCATTTCTCTCTGTCAGTCAGTGACAAACAAAGATACACTCTCCAAATAGCTGCCAGTGAACGGGTCGCTCTCTCCGACCTACGCTTGTGCAAGCCTGCTACCTACCTAACCATCTAGCCATTAATCCACCAACACGCACCTACACTCTCCTACCTACCATTTTACCACATACCACTACCATTTGACATGTCTCACCTCTGTTCTCTCTGCCTCCCTGCATACAAGCACCTACCTACAAATGCAAAGAAAATTCAATTCATTTCTCTCTGTCAGTCAGTGACAAACAAAGATACACTCTCCAAATAGCTGCCAGTGAACGGGTCGCTCTCTCCGACCTACGCTTGTGCAAGCCTGCTACCTACCTAACCATCTAGCCATTAATCCACCAACACGCACCTACACTCTCCTACCTACCATTTAACCACATACCACTACCATTTGACATGTCTCACCTCTGTTCTCTCTGCCTCCCTGCATACAAGCACCTACCTACAAATGCAAAGAAAATTCAATTCATTTCTCTCTGTCAGTCAGTGACAAACAAAGATACACTCTCCAAATAGCTGCCAGTGAACGGGTCGCTCTCTCCGACCTACGCTTGTGCAAGCCTGCTACCTACCTAACCATCTAGCCATTAATCCACCAACACGCACCTACACTCTCCTACCTACCATTTTACCACATACCACTACCATTTGACATGTCTCACCTCTGCTCTCTCTGCCTCCCTGCATACAAGCACCTACCTACAAATGCAAAGAAAATTCAATTCATTTCTCTCTGTCAGTCAGTGACAAACAAAGATACACTCTCCAAATAGCTGCCAGTGAACGGGTCGCTCTCTCCGACCTACGCTTGTGCAAGCCTGCTACCTACCTAACCATCTAGCCATTAATCCACCAACACGCACCTACACTCTCCTACCTACCATTTTACCACATACCACTACCATTTGACATGTCTCACCTCTGTTCTCTCTGCCTCCCTGCATACAAGCACCTACCTACAAATGCAAAGAAAATTCAATTCATTTCTCTCTGTCAGTCAGTGACAAACAAAGATACACTCTCCAAATAGCTGCCAGTGAACGGGTCGCTCTCTCCGACCTACGCTTGTGCAAGCCTGCTACCTACCTAACCATCTAGCCATTAATCCACCAACACGCACCTACACTCTCCTACCTACCATTTAACCACATACCACTACCATTTGACATGTCTCACCTCTGCTCTCTCTGCCTCCCTGCATACAAGCACCTACCTACAAATGCAAAGAAAATTCAATTCATTTCTCTCTGTCAGTCAGTGACAAACAAAGATACACTCTCCAAATAGCTGCCAGTGAACGGGTCGCTCTCTCCGACCTACGCTTGTGCAAGCCTGCTACCTACCTAACCATCTAGCCATTAATCCACCAACACGCACCTACACTCTCCTACCTACCATTTTACCACATACCACTACCATTTGACATGTCTCACCTCTGTTCTCTCTGCCTCCCTGCATACAAGCACCTACCTACAAATGCAAAGAAAATTCAATTCATTTCTCTCTGTCAGTCAGTGACAAACAAAGATACACTCTCCAAATAGCTGCCAGTGAACGGGTCGCTCTCTCCGACCTACGCTTGTGCAAGCCTGCTACCTACCTAACCATCTAGCCATTAATCCACCAACACGCACCTACACTCTCCTACCTACCATTTTACCACATACCACTACCATTTGACATGTCTCACCTCTGCTCTCTCTGCCTCCGTGCATACAAGCACCTACCTACAAATGCAAAGAAAATTCAATTCATTTCTCTCTGTCAGTCAGTGACAAACAAAGATACACTCTCCAAATAGCTGCCAGTGAACGGGTCGCTCTCTCCGACCTACGCTTGTGCAAGCCTGCTACCTACCTAACCATCTAGCCATTAATCCACCAACACGCACCTACACTCTCCTACCTACCATTTTACCACATACCACTACCATTTGACATGTCTCACCTCTGTTCTCTCTGCCTCCCTGCATACAAGCACCTACCTACAAATGCAAAGAAAATTCAATTCATTTCTCTCTGTCAGTCAGTGACAAACAAAGATACACTCTCCAAATAGCTGCCAGTGAACGGGTCGCTCTCTCCGACCTACGCTTGTGCAAGCCTGCTACCTACCTAACCATCTAGCCATTAATCCACCAACACGCACCTACACTCTCCTACCTACCATTTAACCACATACCACTACCATTTGACATGTCTCACCTCTGCTCTCTCTGCCTCCCTGCATACAAGCACCTACCTACAAATGCAAAGAAAATTCAATTCATTTCTCTCTGTCAGTCAGTGACAAACAAAGATACACTCTCCAAATAGCTGCCAGTGAACGGGTCGCTCTCTCCGACCTACGCTTGTGCAAGCCTGCTACCTACCTAACCATCTAGCCATTAATCCACCAACACGCACCTACACTCTCCTACCTACCATTTAACCACATACCACTACCATTTGACATGTCTCACCTCTGCTCTCTCTGCCTCCCTGCATACAAGCACCTACCTACAAATGCAAAGAAAATTCAATTCATTTCTCTCTGTCAGTCAGTGACAAACAAAGATACACTCTCCAAATAGCTGCCAGTGAACGGGTCGCTCTCTCCGACCTACGCTTGTGCAAGCCTGCTACCTACCTAACCATCTAGCCATTAATCCACCAACACGCACCTACACTCTCCTACCTACCATTTAACCACATACCACTACCATTTGACATGTCTCACCTCTGTTCTCTCTGCCTCCCGTGCATACAAGCACCTACCTACAAATGCAAAGAAAATTCAATTCATTTCTCTCTGTCAGTCAGTGACAAACAAAGATACACTCTCCAAATAGCTGCCAGTGAACGGGTCGCTCTCTCCGACCTACGCTTGTGCAAGCCTGCTACCTACCTAACCATCTAGCCATTAATCCACCAACACGCACCTACACTCTCCTACCTACCATTTTACCACATACCACTACCATTTGACATGTCTCACCTCTGTTCTCTCTGCCTCCCGTGCATACAAGCACCTACCTACAAATGCAAAGAAAATTCAATTCATTTCTCTCTGTCAGTCAGTGACAAACAAAGATACACTCTCCAAATAGCTGCCAGTGAACGGGTCGCTCTCTCCGACCTACGCTTGTGCAAGCCTGCTACCTACCTAACCATCTAGCCATTAATCCACCAACACGCACCTACACTCTCCTACCTACCATTTTACCACATACCACTACCATTTGACATGTCTCACCTCTGTTCTCTCTGCCTCCGTGCATACAAGCACCTACCTACAAATGCAAAGAAAATTCAATTCATTTCTCTCTGTCAGTCAGTGACAAACAAAGATACACTCTCCAAATAGCTGCCAGTGAACGGGTCGCTCTCTCCGACCTACGCTTGTGCAAGCCTGCTACCTACCTAACCATCTAGCCATTAATCCACCAACACGCACCTACACTCTCCTACCTACCATTTTACCACATACCACTACCATTTGACATGTCTCACCTCTGCTCTCTCTGCCTCCGTGCATACAAGCACCTACCTACAAATGCAAAGAAAATTCAATTCATTTCTCTCTGTCAGTCAGTGACAAACAAAGATACACTCTCCAAATAGCTGCCAGTGAACGGGTCGCTCTCTCCGACCTACGCTTGTGCAAGCCTGCTACCTACCTAACCATCTAGCCATTAATCCACCAACACGCACCTACACTCTCCTACCTACCATTTTACCACATACCACTACCATTTGACATGTCTCACCTCTGCTCTCTCTGCCTCCCTGCATACAAGCACCTACCTACAAATGCAAAGAAAATTCAATTCATTTCTCTCTGTCAGTCAGTGACAAACAAAGATACACTCTCCAAATAGCTGCCAGTGAACGGGTCGCTCTCTCCGACCTACGCTTGTGCAAGCCTGCTACCTACCTAACCATCTAGCCATTAATCCACCAACACGCACCTACACTCTCCTACCTACCATTTTACCACATACCACTACCATTTGACATGTCTCACCTCTGTTCTCTCTGCCTCCCTGCATACAAGCACCTACCTACAAATGCAAAGAAAATTCAATTCATTTCTCTCTGTCAGTCAGTGACAAACAAAGATACACTCTCCAAATAGCTGCCAGTGAACGGGTCGCTCTCTCCGACCTACGCTTGTGCAAGCCTGCTACCTACCTAACCATCTAGCCATTAATCCACCAACACGCACCTACACTCTCCTACCTACCATTTTACCACATACCACTACCATTTGACATGTCTCACCTCTGTTCTCTCTGCCTCCGTGCATACAAGCACCTACCTACAAATGCAAAGAAAATTCAATTCATTTCTCTCTGTCAGTCAGTGACAAACAAAGATACACTCTCCAAATAGCTGCCAGTGAACGGGTCGCTCTCTCCGACCTACGCTTGTGCAAGCCTGCTACCTACCTAACCATCTAGCCATTAATCCACCAACACGCACCTACACTCTCCTACCTACCATTTTACCACATACCACTACCATTTGACATGTCTCACCTCTGTTCTCTCTGCCTCCGTGCATACAAGCACCTACCTACAAATGCAAAGAAAATTCAATTCATTTCTCTCTGTCAGTCAGTGACAAACAAAGATACACTCTCCAAATAGCTGCCAGTGAACGGGTCGCTCTCTCCGACCTACGCTTGTGCAAGCCTGCTACCTACCTAACCATCTAGCCATTAATCCACCAACACGCACCTACACTCTCCTACCTACCATTTTACCACATACCACTACCATTTGACATGTCTCACCTCTGCTCTCTCTGCCTCCCTGCATACAAGCACCTACCTACAAATGCAAAGAAAATTCAATTCATTTCTCTCTGTCAGTCAGTGACAAACAAAGATACACTCTCCAAATAGCTGCCAGTGAACGGGTCGCTCTCTCCGACCTACGCTTGTGCAAGCCTGCTACCTACCTAACCATCTAGCCATTAATCCACCAACACGCACCTACACTCTCCTACCTACCATTTTACCACATACCACTACCATTTGACATGTCTCACCTCTGTTCTCTCTGCCTCCCTGCATACAAGCACCTACCTACAAATGCAAAGAAAATTCAATTCATTTCTCTCTGTCAGTCAGTGACAAACAAAGATACACTCTCCAAATAGCTGCCAGTGAACGGGTCGCTCTCTCCGACCTACGCTTGTGCAAGCCTGCTACCTACCTAACCATCTAGCCATTAATCCACCAACACGCACCTACACTCTCCTACCTACCATTTTACCACATACCACTACCATTTGACATGTCTCACCTCTGTTCTCTCTGCCTCCCGTGCATACAAGCACCTACCTACAAATGCAAAGAAAATTCAATTCATTTCTCTCTGTCAGTCAGTGACAAACAAAGATACACTCTCCAAATAGCTGCCAGTGAACGGGTCGCTCTCTCCGACCTACGCTTGTGCAAGCCTGCTACCTACCTAACCATCTAGCCATTAATCCACCAACACGCACCTACACTCTCCTACCTACCATTTTACCACATACCACTACCATTTGACATGTCTCACCTCTGTTCTCTCTGCCTCCCTGCATACAAGCACCTACCTACAAATGCAAAGAAAATTCAATTCATTTCTCTCTGTCAGTCAGTGACAAACAAAGATACACTCTCCAAATAGCTGCCAGTGAACGGGTCGCTCTCTCCGACCTACGCTTGTGCAAGCCTGCTACCTACCTAACCATCTAGCCATTAATCCACCAACACGCACCTACACTCTCCTACCTACCATTTTACCACATACCACTACCATTTGACATGTCTCACCTCTGTTCTCTCTGCCTCCCGTGCATACAAGCACCTACCTACAAATGCAAAGAAAATTCAATTCATTTCTCTCTGTCAGTCAGTGACAAACAAAGATACACTCTCCAAATAGCTGCCAGTGAACGGGTCGCTCTCTCCGACCTACGCTTGTGCAAGCCTGCTACCTACCTAACCATCTAGCCATTAATCCACCAACACGCACCTACACTCTCCTACCTACCATTTTACCACATACCACTACCATTTGACATGTCTCACCTCTGTTCTCTCTGCCTCCCTGCATACAAGCACCTACCTACAAATGCAAAGAAAATTCAATTCATTTCTCTCTGTCAGTCAGTGACAAACAAAGATACACTCTCCAAATAGCTGCCAGTGAACGGGTCGCTCTCTCCGACCTACGCTTGTGCAAGCCTGCTACCTACCTAACCATCTAGCCATTAATCCACCAACACGCACCTACACTCTCCTACCTACCATTTTACCACATACCACTACCATTTGACATGTCTCACCTCTGTTCTCTCTGCCTCCCTGCATACAAGCACCTACCTACAAATGCAAAGAAAATTCAATTCATTTCTCTCTGTCAGTCAGTGACAAACAAAGATACACTCTCCAAATAGCTGCCAGTGAACGGGTCGCTCTCTCCGACCTACGCTTGTGCAAGCCTGCTACCTACCTAACCATCTAGCCATTAATCCACCAACACGCACCTACACTCTCCTACCTACCATTTTACCACATACCACTACCATTTGACATGTCTCACCTCTGTTCTCTCTGCCTCCCTGCATACAAGCACCTACCTACAAATGCAAAGAAAATTCAATTCATTTCTCTCTGTCAGTCAGTGACAAACAAAGATACACTCTCCAAATAGCTGCCAGTGAACGGGTCGCTCTCTCCGACCTACGCTTGTGCAAGCCTGCTACCTACCTAACCATCTAGCCATTAATCCACCAACACGCACCTACACTCTCCTACCTACCATTTTACCACATACCACTACCATTTGACATGTCTCACCTCTGTTCTCTCTGCCTCCCTGCATACAAGCACCTACCTACAAATGCAAAGAAAATTCAATTCATTTCTCTCTGTCAGTCAGTGACAAACAAAGATACACTCTCCAAATAGCTGCCAGTGAACGGGTCGCTCTCTCCGACCTACGCTTGTGCAAGCCTGCTACCTACCTAACCATCTAGCCATTAATCCACCAACACGCACCTACACTCTCCTACCTACCATTTTACCACATACCACTACCATTTGACATGTCTCACCTCTGTTCTCTCTGCCTCCCTGCATACAAGCACCTACCTACAAATGCAAAGAAAATTCAATTCATTTCTCTCTGTCAGTCAGTGACAAACAAAGATACACTCTCCAAATAGCTGCCAGTGAACGGGTCGCTCTCTCCGACCTACGCTTGTGCAAGCCTGCTACCTACCTAACCATCTAGCCATTAATCCACCAACACGCACCTACACTCTCCTACCTACCATTTTACCACATACCACTACCATTTGACATGTCTCACCTCTGTTCTCTCTGCCTCCCTGCATACAAGCACCTACCTACAAATGCAAAGAAAATTCAATTCATTTCTCTCTGTCAGTCAGTGACAAACAAAGATACACTCTCCAAATAGCTGCCAGTGAACGGGTCGCTCTCTCCGACCTACGCTTGTGCAAGCCTGCTACCTACCTAACCATCTAGCCATTAATCCACCAACACGCACCTACACTCTCCTACCTACCATTTTACCACATACCACTACCATTTGACATGTCTCACCTCTGCTCTCTCTGCCTCCCTGCATACAAGCACCTACCTACAAATGCAAAGAAAATTCAATTCATTTCTCTCTGTCAGTCAGTGACAAACAAAGATACACTCTCCAAATAGCTGCCAGTGAACGGGTCGCTCTCTCCGACCTACGCTTGTGCAAGCCTGCTACCTACCTAACCATCTAGCCATTAATCCACCAACACGCACCTACACTCTCCTACCTACCATTTTACCACATACCACTACCATTTGACATGTCTCACCTCTGCTCTCTCTGCCTCCCTGCATACAAGCACCTACCTACAAATGCAAAGAAAATTCAATTCATTTCTCTCTGTCAGTCAGTGACAAACAAAGATACACTCTCCAAATAGCTGCCAGTGAACGGGTCGCTCTCTCCGACCTACGCTTGTGCAAGCCTGCTACCTACCTAACCATCTAGCCATTAATCCACCAACACGCACCTACACTCTCCTACCTACCATTTTACCACATACCACTACCATTTGACATGTCTCACCTCTGTTCTCTCTGCCTCCCTGCATACAAGCACCTACCTACAAATGCAAAGAAAATTCAATTCATTTCTCTCTGTCAGTCAGTGACAAACAAAGATACACTCTCCAAATAGCTGCCAGTGAACGGGTCGCTCTCTCCGACCTACGCTTGTGCAAGCCTGCTACCTACCTAACCATCTAGCCATTAATCCACCAACACGCACCTACACTCTCCTACCTACCATTTTACCACATACCACTACCATTTGACATGTCTCACCTCTGCTCTCTCTGCCTCCGTGCATACAAGCACCTACCTACAAATGCAAAGAAAATTCAATTCATTTCTCTCTGTCAGTCAGTGACAAACAAAGATACACTCTCCAAATAGCTGCCAGTGAACGGGTCGCTCTCTCCGACCTACGCTTGTGCAAGCCTGCTACCTACCTAACCATCTAGCCATTAATCCACCAACACGCACCTACACTCTCCTACCTACCATTTTACCACATACCACTACCATTTGACATGTCTCACCTCTGTTCTCTCTGCCTCCGTGCATACAAGCACCTACCTACAAATGCAAAGAAAATTCAATTCATTTCTCTCTGTCAGTCAGTGACAAACAAAGATACACTCTCCAAATAGCTGCCAGTGAACGGGTCGCTCTCTCCGACCTACGCTTGTGCAAGCCTGCTACCTACCTAACCATCTAGCCATTAATCCACCAACACGCACCTACACTCTCCTACCTACCATTTAACCACATACCACTACCATTTGACATGTCTCACCTCTGCTCTCTCTGCCTCCCTGCATACAAGCACCTACCTACAAATGCAAAGAAAATTCAATTCATTTCTCTCTGTCAGTCAGTGACAAACAAAGATACACTCTCCAAATAGCTGCCAGTGAACGGGTCGCTCTCTCCGACCTACGCTTGTGCAAGCCTGCTACCTACCTAACCATCTAGCCATTAATCCACCAACACGCACCTACACTCTCCTACCTACCATTTTACCACATACCACTACCATTTGACATGTCTCACCTCTGTTCTCTCTGCCTCCCTGCATACAAGCACCTACCTACAAATGCAAAGAAAATTCAATTCATTTCTCTCTGTCAGTCAGTGACAAACAAAGATACACTCTCCAAATAGCTGCCAGTGAACGGGTCGCTCTCTCCGACCTACGCTTGTGCAAGCCTGCTACCTACCTAACCATCTAGCCATTAATCCACCAACACGCACCTACACTCTCCTACCTACCATTTTACCACATACCACTACCATTTGACATGTCTCACCTCTGTTCTCTCTGCCTCCGTGCATACAAGCACCTACCTACAAATGCAAAGAAAATTCAATTCATTTCTCTCTGTCAGTCAGTGACAAACAAAGATACACTCTCCAAATAGCTGCCAGTGAACGGGTCGCTCTCTCCGACCTACGCTTGTGCAAGCCTGCTACCTACCTAACCATCTAGCCATTAATCCACCAACACGCACCTACACTCTCCTACCTACCATTTTACCACATACCACTACCATTTGACATGTCTCACCTCTGCTCTCTCTGCCTCCGTGCATACAAGCACCTACCTACAAATGCAAAGAAAATTCAATTCATTTCTCTCTGTCAGTCAGTGACAAACAAAGATACACTCTCCAAATAGCTGCCAGTGAACGGGTCGCTCTCTCCGACCTACGCTTGTGCAAGCCTGCTACCTACCTAACCATCTAGCCATTAATCCACCAACACGCACCTACACTCTCCTACCTACCATTTTACCACATACCACTACCATTTGACATGTCTCACCTCTGTTCTCTCTGCCTCCCTGCATACAAGCACCTACCTACAAATGCAAAGAAAATTCAATTCATTTCTCTCTGTCAGTCAGTGACAAACAAAGATACACTCTCCAAATAGCTGCCAGTGAACGGGTCGCTCTCTCCGACCTACGCTTGTGCAAGCCTGCTACCTACCTAACCATCTAGCCATTAATCCACCAACACGCACCTACACTCTCCTACCTACCATTTTACCACATACCACTACCATTTGACATGTCTCACCTCTGCTCTCTCTGCCTCCCTGCATACAAGCACCTACCTACAAATGCAAAGAAAATTCAATTCATTTCTCTCTGTCAGTCAGTGACAAACAAAGATACACTCTCCAAATAGCTGCCAGTGAACGGGTCGCTCTCTCCGACCTACGCTTGTGCAAGCCTGCTACCTACCTAACCATCTAGCCATTAATCCACCAACACGCACCTACACTCTCCTACCTACCATTTTACCACATACCACTACCATTTGACATGTCTCACCTCTGCTCTCTCTGCCTCCCTGCATACAAGCACCTACCTACAAATGCAAAGAAAATTCAATTCATTTCTCTCTGTCAGTCAGTGACAAACAAAGATACACTCTCCAAATAGCTGCCAGTGAACGGGTCGCTCTCTCCGACCTACGCTTGTGCAAGCCTGCTACCTACCTAACCATCTAGCCATTAATCCACCAACACGCACCTACACTCTCCTACCTACCATTTTACCACATACCACTACCATTTGACATGTCTCACCTCTGTTCTCTCTGCCTCCCTGCATACAAGCACCTACCTACAAATGCAAAGAAAATTCAATTCATTTCTCTCTGTCAGTCAGTGACAAACAAAGATACACTCTCCAAATAGCTGCCAGTGAACGGGTCGCTCTCTCCGACCTACGCTTGTGCAAGCCTGCTACCTACCTAACCATCTAGCCATTAATCCACCAACACGCACCTACACTCTCCTACCTACCATTTTACCACATACCACTACCATTTGACATGTCTCACCTCTGTTCTCTCTGCCTCCCTGCATACAAGCACCTACCTACAAATGCAAAGAAAATTCAATTCATTTCTCTCTGTCAGTCAGTGACAAACAAAGATACACTCTCCAAATAGCTGCCAGTGAACGGGTCGCTCTCTCCGACCTACGCTTGTGCAAGCCTGCTACCTACCTAACCATCTAGCCATTAATCCACCAACACGCACCTACACTCTCCTACCTACCATTTTACCACATACCACTACCATTTGACATGTCTCACCTCTGTTCTCTCTGCCTCCGTGCATACAAGCACCTACCTACAAATGCAAAGAAAATTCAATTCATTTCTCTCTGTCAGTCAGTGACAAACAAAGATACACTCTCCAAATAGCTGCCAGTGAACGGGTCGCTCTCTCCGACCTACGCTTGTGCAAGCCTGCTACCTACCTAACCATCTAGCCATTAATCCACCAACACGCACCTACACTCTCCTACCTACCATTTTACCACATACCACTACCATTTGACATGTCTCACCTCTGTTCTCTCTGCCTCCGTGCATACAAGCACCTACCTACAAATGCAAAGAAAATTCAATTCATTTCTCTCTGTCAGTCAGTGACAAACAAAGATACACTCTCCAAATAGCTGCCAGTGAACGGGTCGCTCTCTCCGACCTACGCTTGTGCAAGCCTGCTACCTACCTAACCATCTAGCCATTAATCCACCAACACGCACCTACACTCTCCTACCTACCATTTTACCACATACCACTACCATTTGACATGTCTCACCTCTGTTCTCTCTGCCTCCCTGCATACAAGCACCTACCTACAAATGCAAAGAAAATTCAATTCATTTCTCTCTGTCAGTCAGTGACAAACAAAGATACACTCTCCAAATAGCTGCCAGTGAACGGGTCGCTCTCTCCGACCTACGCTTGTGCAAGCCTGCTACCTACCTAACCATCTAGCCATTAATCCACCAACACGCACCTACACTCTCCTACCTACCATTTTACCACATACCACTACCATTTGACATGTCTCACCTCTGTTCTCTCTGCCTCCCTGCATACAAGCACCTACCTACAAATGCAAAGAAAATTCAATTCATTTCTCTCTGTCAGTCAGTGACAAACAAAGATACACTCTCCAAATAGCTGCCAGTGAACGGGTCGCTCTCTCCGACCTACGCTTGTGCAAGCCTGCTACCTACCTAACCATCTAGCCATTAATCCACCAACACGCACCTACACTCTCCTACCTACCATTTTACCACATACCACTACCATTTGACATGTCTCACCTCTGTTCTCTCTGCCTCCCTGCATACAAGCACCTACCTACAAATGCAAAGAAAATTCAATTCATTTCTCTCTGTCAGTCAGTGACAAACAAAGATACACTCTCCAAATAGCTGCCAGTGAACGGGTCGCTCTCTCCGACCTACGCTTGTGCAAGCCTGCTACCTACCTAACCATCTAGCCATTAATCCACCAACACGCACCTACACTCTCCTACCTACCATTTTACCACATACCACTACCATTTGACATGTCTCACCTCTGTTCTCTCTGCCTCCCTGCATACAAGCACCTACCTACAAATGCAAAGAAAATTCAATTCATTTCTCTCTGTCAGTCAGTGACAAACAAAGATACACTCTCCAAATAGCTGCCAGTGAACGGGTCGCTCTCTCCGACCTACGCTTGTGCAAGCCTGCTACCTACCTAACCATCTAGCCATTAATCCACCAACACGCACCTACACTCTCCTACCTACCATTTTACCACATACCACTACCATTTGACATGTCTCACCTCTGTTCTCTCTGCCTCCCTGCATACAAGCACCTACCTACAAATGCAAAGAAAATTCAATTCATTTCTCTCTGTCAGTCAGTGACAAACAAAGATACACTCTCCAAATAGCTGCCAGTGAACGGGTCGCTCTCTCCGACCTACGCTTGTGCAAGCCTGCTACCTACCTAACCATCTAGCCATTAATCCACCAACACGCACCTACACTCTCCTACCTACCATTTTACCACATACCACTACCATTTGACATGTCTCACCTCTGCTCTCTCTGCCTCCCTGCATACAAGCACCTACCTACAAATGCAAAGAAAATTCAATTCATTTCTCTCTGTCAGTCAGTGACAAACAAAGATACACTCTCCAAATAGCTGCCAGTGAACGGGTCGCTCTCTCCGACCTACGCTTGTGCAAGCCTGCTACCTACCTAACCATCTAGCCATTAATCCACCAACACGCACCTACACTCTCCTACCTACCATTTTACCACATACCACTACCATTTGACATGTCTCACCTCTGTTCTCTCTGCCTCCCTGCATACAAGCACCTACCTACAAATGCAAAGAAAATTCAATTCATTTCTCTCTGTCAGTCAGTGACAAACAAAGATACACTCTCCAAATAGCTGCCAGTGAACGGGTCGCTCTCTCCGACCTACGCTTGTGCAAGCCTGCTACCTACCTAACCATCTAGCCATTAATCCACCAACACGCACCTACACTCTCCTACCTACCATTTTACCACATACCACTACCATTTGACATGTCTCACCTCTGTTCTCTCTGCCTCCCTGCATACAAGCACCTACCTACAAATGCAAAGAAAATTCAATTCATTTCTCTCTGTCAGTCAGTGACAAACAAAGATACACTCTCCAAATAGCTGCCAGTGAACGGGTCGCTCTCTCCGACCTACGCTTGTGCAAGCCTGCTACCTACCTAACCATCTAGCCATTAATCCACCAACACGCACCTACACTCTCCTACCTACCATTTTACCACATACCACTACCATTTGACATGTCTCACCTCTGTTCTCTCTGCCTCCCTGCATACAAGCACCTACCTACAAATGCAAAGAAAATTCAATTCATTTCTCTCTGTCAGTCAGTGACAAACAAAGATACACTCTCCAAATAGCTGCCAGTGAACGGGTCGCTCTCTCCGACCTACGCTTGTGCAAGCCTGCTACCTACCTAACCATCTAGCCATTAATCCACCAACACGCACCTACACTCTCCTACCTACCATTTTACCACATACCACTACCATTTGACATGTCTCACCTCTGTTCTCTCTGCCTCCCTGCATACAAGCACCTACCTACAAATGCAAAGAAAATTCAATTCATTTCTCTCTGTCAGTCAGTGACAAACAAAGATACACTCTCCAAATAGCTGCCAGTGAACGGGTCGCTCTCTCCGACCTACGCTTGTGCAAGCCTGCTACCTACCTAACCATCTAGCCATTAATCCACCAACACGCACCTACACTCTCCTACCTACCATTTTACCACATACCACTACCATTTGACATGTCTCACCTCTGTTCTCTCTGCCTCCCTGCATACAAGCACCTACCTACAAATGCAAAGAAAATTCAATTCATTTCTCTCTGTCAGTCAGTGACAAACAAAGATACACTCTCCAAATAGCTGCCAGTGAACGGGTCGCTCTCTCCGACCTACGCTTGTGCAAGCCTGCTACCTACCTAACCATCTAGCCATTAATCCACCAACACGCACCTACACTCTCCTACCTACCATTTTACCACATACCACTACCATTTGACATGTCTCACCTCTGTTCTCTCTGCCTCCCTGCATACAAGCACCTACCTACAAATGCAAAGAAAATTCAATTCATTTCTCTCTGTCAGTCAGTGACAAACAAAGATACACTCTCCAAATAGCTGCCAGTGAACGGGTCGCTCTCTCCGACCTACGCTTGTGCAAGCCTGCTACCTACCTAACCATCTAGCCATTAATCCACCAACACGCACCTACACTCTCCTACCTACCATTTTACCACATACCACTACCATTTGACATGTCTCACCTCTGCTCTCTCTGCCTCCCTGCATACAAGCACCTACCTACAAATGCAAAGAAAATTCAATTCATTTCTCTCTGTCAGTCAGTGACAAACAAAGATACACTCTCCAAATAGCTGCCAGTGAACGGGTCGCTCTCTCCGACCTACGCTTGTGCAAGCCTGCTACCTACCTAACCATCTAGCCATTAATCCACCAACACGCACCTACACTCTCCTACCTACCATTTTACCACATACCACTACCATTTGACATGTCTCACCTCTGTTCTCTCTGCCTCCCTGCATACAAGCACCTACCTACAAATGCAAAGAAAATTCAATTCATTTCTCTCTGTCAGTCAGTGACAAACAAAGATACACTCTCCAAATAGCTGCCAGTGAACGGGTCGCTCTCTCCGACCTACGCTTGTGCAAGCCTGCTACCTACCTAACCATCTAGCCATTAATCCACCAACACGCACCTACACTCTCCTACCTACCATTTTACCACATACCACTACCATTTGACATGTCTCACCTCTGTTCTCTCTGCCTCCCTGCATACAAGCACCTACCTACAAATGCAAAGAAAATTCAATTCATTTCTCTCTGTCAGTCAGTGACAAACAAAGATACACTCTCCAAATAGCTGCCAGTGAACGGGTCGCTCTCTCCGACCTACGCTTGTGCAAGCCTGCTACCTACCTAACCATCTAGCCATTAATCCACCAACACGCACCTACACTCTCCTACCTACCATTTTACCACATACCACTACCATTTGACATGTCTCACCTCTGTTCTCTCTGCCTCCCTGCATACAAGCACCTACCTACAAATGCAAAGAAAATTCAATTCATTTCTCTCTGTCAGTCAGTGACAAACAAAGATACACTCTCCAAATAGCTGCCAGTGAACGGGTCGCTCTCTCCGACCTACGCTTGTGCAAGCCTGCTACCTACCTAACCATCTAGCCATTAATCCACCAACACGCACCTACACTCTCCTACCTACCATTTTACCACATACCACTACCATTTGACATGTCTCACCTCTGTTCTCTCTGCCTCCCTGCATACAAGCACCTACCTACAAATGCAAAGAAAATTCAATTCATTTCTCTCTGTCAGTCAGTGACAAACAAAGATACACTCTCCAAATAGCTGCCAGTGAACGGGTCGCTCTCTCCGACCTACGCTTGTGCAAGCCTGCTACCTACCTAACCATCTAGCCATTAATCCACCAACACGCACCTACACTCTCCTACCTACCATTTTACCACATACCACTACCATTTGACATGTCTCACCTCTGTTCTCTCTGCCTCCCTGCATACAAGCACCTACCTACAAATGCAAAGAAAATTCAATTCATTTCTCTCTGTCAGTCAGTGACAAACAAAGATACACTCTCCAAATAGCTGCCAGTGAACGGGTCGCTCTCTCCGACCTACGCTTGTGCAAGCCTGCTACCTACCTAACCATCTAGCCATTAATCCACCAACACGCACCTACACTCTCCTACCTACCATTTTACCACATACCACTACCATTTGACATGTCTCACCTCTGCTCTCTCTGCCTCCCTGCATACAAGCACCTACCTACAAATGCAAAGAAAATTCAATTCATTTCTCTCTGTCAGTCAGTGACAAACAAAGATACACTCTCCAAATAGCTGCCAGTGAACGGGTCGCTCTCTCCGACCTACGCTTGTGCAAGCCTGCTACCTACCTAACCATCTAGCCATTAATCCACCAACACGCACCTACACTCTCCTACCTACCATTTTACCACATACCACTACCATTTGACATGTCTCACCTCTGTTCTCTCTGCCTCCCTGCATACAAGCACCTACCTACAAATGCAAAGAAAATTCAATTCATTTCTCTCTGTCAGTCAGTGACAAACAAAGATACACTCTCCAAATAGCTGCCAGTGAACGGGTCGCTCTCTCCGACCTACGCTTGTGCAAGCCTGCTACCTACCTAACCATCTAGCCATTAATCCACCAACACGCACCTACACTCTCCTACCTACCATTTTACCACATACCACTACCATTTGACATGTCTCACCTCTGCTCTCTCTGCCTCCCTGCATACAAGCACCTACCTACAAATGCAAAGAAAATTCAATTCATTTCTCTCTGTCAGTCAGTGACAAACAAAGATACACTCTCCAAATAGCTGCCAGTGAACGGGTCGCTCTCTCCGACCTACGCTTGTGCAAGCCTGCTACCTACCTAACCATCTAGCCATTAATCCACCAACACGCACTACATCTCCTACTACATTTACCACATACCATACATTGACATGTCTCACCTCTGCTCTCTCTGCCTCCGTGCATACAGCACCTACTACAAATGCAAAAAAATAATTCATTCTTCTGTCAGTGACAAACAAAGATACACTCTCCAAAAGCTGCCAGTTGAACGGGTCGCTCTCGACACCTGTGAATGGCTCACGTATATAGAATTCCTCATCATTTATATTTTTTATGCCCTAAGTGTATGAAATTATAGAGAATGGATATGAAAATGGAAATGTTTTTTTTTGTCTAATAAGATCTTTTGATATTATTTGTGGACCTTAAAAAGGTCCGATTGATTTCTGTCTGTGCCATTGGCATGGTCTTGGAAGGGAAGAATAAACTTAACCGCCAAATCCGTATAGAGTTCGCCCTGGCGTTTTAGAGCATAAACCACATCCATGGCAGTGACTGTTTTCCTCTTGGCGTGCTCAGTGTAGGTGACAGCATCACGGATGACGTTTT
>NC_092244.1:24368378-24409033 GCF_036320965.1 Panulirus ornatus | reverse complement strand
TTGATATAGAAACAATAATTTCTTTGGAAATTGTTTTGATAGCAAAATTTATGTTTCAGTCAATGTCTTTTTTTAAATGATTTATTGATATAGTTGTCAAATAAATAAGGTTTGAAACATCTGCTTTCGATGACAATAAGGTTGAAACAATCTCTTTACCAGACGTTTTGACAAAAAAAGGGACTGATTTGAACGAGGTGTTTTCTAAATGTTCAAACATGTTTTTGATGTTGTTCTCGACCAGTTTCTTAAAATAAATGTTCTGTGATACTTTTGCAATAAAAGGTTTGTGGTATTTTAATGTCAACATCTGTTGTTTAGGTGTGTTTCTAAAATGTTTTATTGCAATGACGGTAAGGATCTTGATATATACGGCAGTATATCTAATGATCTTGACCTGTTAAAATGCAAGAAATCTAATGATCCCTATTTATAAGGTAGCAAATCTAATGATCCTGATATGTTATAAAGTCGTAAATCTAATGATCTTGACCAGTTATTTACAAGGCAGCAAATATAATGACCTTGACATGTTATAAGGCAGTAAATCTAGTGATCTTGACATGTTACAACGAAGTAAATCTTTTGACCTTGACCTAAGAAAATAAATCTAATGATCTTGACCATTTACAAGGCTGTAAATCTGATGATTTAATGATCGTGACCGGATACAAGGCAGTAAATCTATTGATCTTGACATGTTTAAGGCCTAATCTAATGATCTTGACATGTTATATAGCAGTGAATGTAGAGATTTTGACGTTATAAGGCAGCAAATCTAATGATCTTCACCTGTTACAAGTGAATAAATCTGCTATTAGATCTAATAGCATTAATAGGCATTAAATCTAACGATTAGCTGCTGTTATATGGAGTAAATCTAATGATCTTGACCTGTTATATTCAACGATCTTGACCTGTTCTTAGCCGTAAATCTAATGATATTGACGTTATAAGACGTTTTATTTTGAGTTGTTATAAGGCTTGACCTGTAACATTATACGGAATGATCTTAAATTTTCATAAGGCAGTAAATTTTATGATCACATATAAGACAGTATATATATCTTGACGAGTTAAGGCAGTAAATCTAATGATCTTGACATGTTACAAGGAAGTAAATATAATGATCTCGACCCTAAATCTAATAATCTAGACTAGTTATAAGGCAGTAATTCTATTAATCTTAAACTGTTACAGGGCAGTAGATAATTAGATCTGGACCTCTTACAAGGCAGTAAATCGAATGATCATGACCTGTTATATAGCAGTATATCTAATGTTACATGGCAAAAAATATAATAATCTTGACCGGTTGCAAGGCAGTAAATCTAATGATCTTGACCTAAGTCAGTAAATCTATAACCGATCAAGATTATTAATATAGATTTAATGATGACCTGTTACAAGACAGTAAATCTTGAATTGTCATCAGGCAGTAAATCTAATGGTCTTGATATGTTATAAGGCAGTAAAGCTAATGATATTGACTTCTTAGAAGAGAGTAAATTTTAGGTAGTTGAGTTGATATAAGGCAGTAAATCTGATGATCTTGCCTGTTAATCTAATGATCTAATGATCTTCCCTATTTATAAGGCAGCAAATCTAATTATGTTGGCAGTAAATCTTGACCGGTTACAAGGCAGTAAATCTAATGATCATTTCCCATTAGATTTACTGCCTTTTAGATATAAATATTCTGATATTTATATCTAAAAGGCAGTAAATCTAATGATCTTGACCTGTTACGAGGAAATAAATCTAATGATCTTGACCTGTTATAATGATCTTGATCTGTTACAATACTGTAAATCTAATGATTCTGACGTTATTAGACAGTAATTCTAAGAATCTTGGCTACTTACAAGGCAAAAAACATAATGATCTTGACCGGTTGCATAGCAGTTAATCTAATGATCTTGAGTTCTTATAAGACAGTAAATGACGTGTTATACGGCAGTAAATATAATGACCTGTTTCTATTGATTTTGAATTGTTACAATTCAGTATATACAATTCAGTAATGTTGAACTGTTACAAGGCAGTAAATCTTATGATCTTGACCTGTTATGAGGCAACAAATCTAATGATCTTGACCTAGTATAAAGCGGTAAATCTGATTATCATTTGTTATAAGGGAGTAAATCTAGTGATCTTGACCTGTTATAAGGCAGTGAATATAATGATAAATATATTGATATCCTGTTTCAAGTTACTTGGTTTTGAATTGTTATAATCCAGTCTTGACAGTTTATAAAGTAGTAAATTTAGTCATCTTGACCTATTACAATGAAGTAAATATAATCATCTTGACCTAGTAAAAAGCAGTAAATCTAATTATCTTGATTTGTTGCAAGGGAGTAAATCTAGTACTCTTGACATAAGGCAGTAAATCTAATGATCTTGACAAGGAAGTAAATTATATGGAAGTACATTATATGGAAGTACATCTAATGATGACTTGTTTTAACGTAGTAAATGTAATCATTTTGACGATATAACTTGTTATAAGGCAGTAAATCTAACGATCTTGACCGTAAATTAGGCTGTAAATTTGATCTTAGGTTGTAAATCTAATGATCTTGACTTGTTATAAGGCAAAAAAAATAATAATCTTGACCAATTACAAAGCATTAAACATCTTGACTTGTAATGATTTTGACGTTGTAAGATCTAATGATCTTCACCTGTTACAAAGCAGTAAATATAATGATCTGGACCTGTTATAAGGCAGTAAATCTAATATTCTTGAGTTGTTATAAGGCAAAAAATCTATTGGTCTTGAATTGTCATCAGGCAGTAAAAATCTGTATTGGCCGTTATAAGTCAGTGAATCTAATGGTCTTGACCTCTTATAAGGCTGTAAATATAATGATCTTGATCTGTTATAAGGCAGCAAATCTAATGATCTTGACCTGTTACAAAGTAAATCTAATGATCTTGACCAGTTATCGGCCAGTAAATCTAATGATCTTGACTTGTTACAAGGCTGTAAATCTAATGATCTTGACCTGTTATAAAGCAGTAAATCTAATGATCTTCCCTATTTATAAGGCAGCAATCTCACAATGTTGGCATAAGGCAGTAAATCTAATGATCTTGACATGGCAGTAAATTTTGACATTATATGGCAATACATTTAATGATGTTTGGCGATATTACTGCGTTATATCGTCAAAGTCATTACATTTACTGCGTTATAAGGCAGTAAATCTAACGATCTTGACCAGTTATTAGGCCGAGAATTTAATGATCTTGACTTGTTATAAGGCAGTAAATCATAATTTTCACCTGCCATAAAGAAATTTAATGATCTTGACCTGTTACAAGGCAGTATATCTCGACATGTTAAAAGGCAGCAAATCTAATGATCTTGACATGTTATAAGGCAGTAAACCTAATTATCTTGACAGTAAATATAGTAAATCTAGTTATCATTTCTTATTATATCAAAATATGTAATGTATTGACATAAGGCAAATAAATAAATCTAATGATCTTGATCTGTTACAAGGCAGTAAAAATCTAATGGTCTTGACCTGTTAAAAGGCAGTAAACCTAAGGATGTTGAGTAAATCTAATGGTCTTGCCCTATGTCAACATCTAAAGATGTTGACATGTAATCTTGAATTGTCAATAAATCTAATGATCTTGACATATAATATTGTAATGATCTTAACCTGTCATAAGGTAGTAAATCTGATGATATTGAATTGCTATAAGGCAGTAAATCTAGGGATAATCTAGTTGTAGGGCAGTAAATCTAATGATCTTGCTCTATTTAGTGATCTTGACCTATTTCTAAGGCAACAATTCCAATGATCTTGACATAAGACAGTAAACCTAATGATCTTGACCTGTTACAGACACATCATAAGGTAGCAATTCTAATAATCATGACCTGTTACAAGTTATGTCAGAATATCTGAAGTTTTGACATATTATAAGGCAGTAATCTGTTATAATCTCTTATAATGATTTTGCCCTTTAAAAAGGCTTAAAATCTAATGAACTCGTAATGGTAGAAGTCAGTCAATCTTCCCTATTTATAACGCAACAAATCTAATGATCTTGACGTTATAAGGAAGTAAATCTAATGATTTTGACCAGCAACAAGGCCCTAAATCTAATGATCTTGACTTGTTATAAGGCAGTAATTCTAATAATCTTGACCTGTTACAAGGCAGTAAATCTAATGATCCTGAATTGTTAGAAGACAGTAAATCTAATTATCCTGACTTGTCACAAGGCAGTAATTCTGATAATCTTGACCTGTTACAAGTTATAAATCATAAAATCTAAAGTCTTGACCTGTTATAAGGCAGTAATTCTAATGATCTTGGCCTTTACAAAACAGTAAATCTAATGATCTTGAATTGTTATCAGGCAGTAAATCTCATGATCGTAACATGTTATATGGCAGTCTATCTAATGATCTTGACCTGTTACAAGGAAGTAAATCTAATGATGTTGACCTGTTACAAGGAAGTAAATCTAGTGATCTTTATTTATAAGGCAGCAAATCTAATGATCTTAACATGTCAGTAAATCTGATCTTATGTTATAAGGCAGTAAATTTAATGATCTTGACCTGTTAAAAGGCAGTATATCCAATAATCTTTATTTACAAGGCAGCAAATCTTATGATTTTGACATGTTACAAGGAAGTAAATCTAATGATCTTGATCTGTTACAAGGCTGGAAATCAAATAATCTTGACCTGCTACAAGGTAGTACAACTAATGACCTTGACATGTCAGTAAATCTAATAATCTTGATATTAGAAGTTAGTAAATCTATAACCGGTCAAGATCATTATCATAGATTTAAGGCAATAAATCTAATGACATTGAGTTGTTATAAGGCAGTAAATCTAATGATTTTGACCTGTTATAAGGCAGTGAATCTAATGATCTTGACGTTATGAGTCAGTAAATCTATAACAGATTTAATGATCTTCACTTGTTTATAAATCTACTGATCTTGACTTGTTACAAGGCATTATATTTAATGCATTATATTTAAGGCAGTAATTCTAATGATCCTGACCTGTTATAGGGCTGTAAATGTTTTCATATAATATAATATAAGGCGGTAAATCTAATGATCTTTACTTGTTATATGGCAGTAAATCTAATCATCTTAATCTGTTGTAAGACAGTATATCTAATGATCTTGCCCTATAATAAGGCTGTAAATCTAATGTTGACCTGTTAGATGGCGGTATTTTAATAATGTAACACATGACGTCACATTGATGTGACATCACACCGATGTCAACAAATGATTTTTTGATTAATGATGTCAACACGTTTTATTAATAATTTTCGTTCGATATCGTTTTAAAAGTAAAAAGGGTGTTAAAATACTTTTTTGGTTGTTTGTATGTCAACTCAGATTAAAATCACTTTTTTTGGGGTTTTGATAGCAAAAAGATTGATATCAATCAACAAAGATCTTTTAAGATTTAGTGAGAAAATGAGGTTAAGATTACTTCCGATATCACTTTGATAGTGATGTCAACATATGTCAGTAATTTTAATGATCTTCCTTATTTATAAGGCAGCAAATCTAATCATCTTGACAGTCATTTTAATAATCTTGACTTGTTGCAAGTTATATCTAATGTCTTGACATTATATGGCAATAACACAGAAAATCTCATGATCTTGACCTGTTACAAGGAAGTAAATCAAATGATCGTGACCTGTTACAAGAAAGTAAATCTAATGATCTTGACCTATTGTAAGGCAATAAATCTATTGCTCTTGATCTGTTACAAAGCTGTAAATTTAAGGCAGTAAATCTAATGATCTTCCTTATATATGTCAGTAATTTTAATGATCTTCCTTATTTATAAGGCAGCAAATCTAATCATCTTGACATGTTATAAGGCAGTCATTTTAATAATCTTGACCTGTTGCAAGTTATATCTAATGTCTTGACAGATGGCAATAACGCAGAAAATCTCATGATCTTGACCTGTTACAAGGAAGTAAATCAAATGATCGTGACCTGTTACAAGGAAGTAAATCTAATGATCTTGACCTATTGTAAGGCAATAGGTAAACTAATGATGTTTTGGCTAATGATGTTTCATTGACCTCGACATATTTTATTTATGTTAAAATGGGTAATTTAGCAATGTACGCAGACGTTTTATGGTTTTAAATTATCTCAATGGCTATTTTAATGATGTGAACATATGCTGCTTAAATGTTTTATCTCTTTGAACACATGCTTCGTAGATTTATGTGAAAGCAAATATCTTTTATCATGACTACTTTCAATGTTTTTTTTTTGGGTATTTTAATAATGTAACACATGACGTCACATTGATGTGACATCACACCGATGTCAACAAATGATTTTTTGATTAATGATGTCAACACGTTTTATTAATAATTTTCGTTCGATATCGTTTTAAAAGTAAAAAGGGTGTTAAAATACTTTTTTGGTTGTTTGTATGTCAACTCAGATTAAAATCACTTTTTTTGGGGTTTTGATAGCAAAAAGATTGATATCAATCAACAAAGATCTTTTAAGATTTAGTGAGAAAATGAGGTTAAGATTACTTCCGATATCACTTTGATAGTGATGTCAACATATGTTCTTTGTATGTTGTATTGATGCTAGACATGATATTAAAAAAAAAACTGTTTCCAATTTAATTTGTATCCATTTTTATCATCTTAATAGATATAATTTGAAATGTCACTGATCTTACGACAAAAGTTGTTTTTCTTGAAATAAGGGGAAAAAAATTTATTGGAAGCTGTTTTAATAGAAAAGAGGGTGTTTACGGGTCTGGACGCATAGGAATAGCTCCTTTGCGTTGTAATGTTGTAATGTCAACATACATTACATGCGGTGTTTTGTTAGGAAAAAGCATGTCTTATCTCCTGTAGTTTTTGTAATGACATAAAAGGAAGGATGTTTTGGTATCTTAATTTTGTTATTTGGATGTTTGGTTCGTCAACACATTTGTCACCATAGCAAAATAGATGTTCTTTTTTTTTAATATACGCATAAGTTGTTTTAATGTCAACATATGTAGTTTTAGTGATGAAAAAAAATATTTCTTGGCATGTTTTTTTATTTTTTTTTTGCGTCTGTACGCACAAACTCCATAACCTATGGCTATTACATTGACGTCACAATATGTTGCTATGATTTATTGATATCATCACATTTCTTACGTTTTAGTGAAACAAAATGTTAAAACAACTTTTACGGCAGTCGTAAATCCCATAGTTTAAAGTGATGTGTTTGTGGTTTCATTGACATTTTTATTAGATGTTCATTAGATTTTTATTGATGTCAAAATATAACTTTGAACATCGTATTTGTAGTGGCTAAGGGCTTTTTTTCTTTTTTTTTTTAAATATCATGTTTTTTGGATGTTTGTCCACTTGATAGTATTTTGTAATTGTTAATGGCGACGGCCTTAAGGAGTTTCAAATGTTTAGGTTCTCTTGCAGTAAGATTAAAACAACCACTTTTTCATAGAAAAAAAGATGTTTTAAGGTCTGGACGTAGATATTTAATGGATTTTGTAATTTTTTCAATCTGGAGCATCTTTAGGTGTTTGGATGTTGTCAAAACAAATCCTCTGATTTTATTACTTTCGATGTCTTTTTGTCAACGAAAAGTGTTTTAACTCGTGTAATTCTACATGCTTTATAATGATGTGAATGTTGACGGTATTAGTGTTTTAATGATGTCAACAAAAACAAATAGGATTTTTGGATATTTTGTTGAGGGAAGTATTTTGTTTCATAGATGTTTTATTGATAACATAAATGTTATGCTTCGGTGTCCATTTGATACCATGTTATGACGTTTTATCGATGTTGCTGTTGTTTTGTTATCGTCTGCCCACAGGTTTTATTGTTTTTTTTAATGACCAACCTGGAGGATCTTCGGCTAAGAAACGTATTAACATAAACATCCTCAAATCATTAAATTTGAGTATATGTTGAGATGTTTTATTCATGAAAACACGTTATTTAAATGCTTTATTAATATCATTGCGAATGTTTTCTATCGCAATAATATTGAAACAACTACACTCGATATTTTGTTAGCAAAAACTGTTTTCTTAGGCTTTTGTGGTGATGTCTTTCCATGATTAAGAAATGACAACACAAGTTTATTGATTTATTGGTGTCAAACAATTTTCCTGTTGTTGCAATATTAAAAAAACTGAATTCGATGCCATTTGAAAGCAAA
Organism: Panulirus ornatus; assembly: GCF_036320965.1. Taxonomy (NCBI): domain Eukaryota; kingdom Metazoa; phylum Arthropoda; class Malacostraca; order Decapoda; family Palinuridae; genus Panulirus; species Panulirus ornatus. Next base: position 24,400,801 of record NC_092244.1, on the reverse strand, counting down.
ATGTCTTATCGTTTGTTTTAATGAGTTTCTGTCTTATCTCTTTCAACACATGTTTCTTAGATGTCATTTTGATAGTAGAAACGATGTGAGGAGGGCCTTTTGGTATTTTAATCGTTTTATTGATATGAAAACAAAAGGTTTTTATTTCTTGCAATAACTTTTTCTGTTTCATTTTGTTAGGGAGAAATGTTTTAGCTCCTAATGACAAACATTTTATATATATTTTCAATTAAGTCAATGGGTATTTTGGGTGTTTTATAATAAAATATGTTTGGATATTTTATCGATGTAAAAACAAATGCTTTGTCAAAAATGGTGAAATCATGTAAATATTATCATATATTTATTATAAATTTTCTTGCTAACGTCTTTGGCTACCGTTTAAAGAGCGAAGTGTTTTTTAGCGTCTGTTGTTTTGATTTCTTATTAGTCAACTTGAAGTCAACGAGTGTTCTGCTTTTGTTACAATGAGGATGAAATAACTCTGCCAGTCTTTGCGGTTGTTTTAAGCTAATTATCTGGGTCTTTGGCTGCTTTAATGACGCCATATTTTGTGTTAAAAATCTTTCTGACTGCATCCATACGTTCAATTCCCTAATTTCTTGATGTTGATAGCAAAATTGTTGTTTTAGTTATATCGCACAAGTTCTAAGTTTTTTTGTAATACTGTCAATAATTTAAATGCCTATTCAAATGACGTTAACATGTATTGTTTGAATATTTTATTGAAATGTTTCGTTGAAGTCAAAACAAAGTTTATTCATCACAAGATGGTTTTATTGATGTCAAAACAAATACTTTTTTGTTGCAATGAAGTTAAAACTACACGATTTCATTTTGTAAGCTCCTACATTCTGTGGCTTTTGTATCTTAATGGGGAAGGTCTATCGATGTTTTAATAATGTCATTCACCATGTTTTATTGATATTAAAACAAATGTATTCTCTTTTTGTAAATTCTTTCTTGTTTGCATAAATAGCTTTTATAATGATATCGATGTGGGTTGTTTGGATATTTTGATGCAGACAAATGTTTTGTTACAATAGGGTAAAAATAACTTTTTTTGCTCTCCTTTGGATAGTCAATGTTTGCAATTTGTAATTCATGAAGTATTGTTGCAGTGCTTCCAAACATACTTCTTTTCCTTAACCAATCTTTACACCATATCCTTTTCTTCTTTTTCTTCTTGAGACACAAAGCAATTATTATCATAGAGCACAAAATCTTTTTCTTGACAATGCTAGGCACCATGGTTCTCGTACCACACTCCACCTACTACTGGCAACATCGTCGGGCAGGCCCGGCTATTCATTACTTCGACTTCTTATTGGCTGTCATTTAATTGCATTCTAATGTTGATAGCAAAATGGATGTTTTAGTTTCTGTAACGCACAAGTTCTAAGTTTTTTGTAATAATGTCAATCGGGAGCCTCTTTGCCTGCTTGAAGTTAACGTATATTGTTTGAATATATTGGCAACATGTTTCTTTGATGTCAAAACAAAGATTGTTCTTGCTGCAGCAAGACTGATTTCGAAATAAGTCGTTCGGATATTCTGTTGATGTCATCACGTTCCTTAGACGTTTTATCGATGCAAAAACATGTTTTTGTTGATTGCAAATTATTTTTTTCTGCTGAACCGTATGCTGTTTTGATGTTTTGCTGATATCATCAAATGGGCAGGATCTTTTTCTGTCTTAATGATATGAACTTGTTTTTTGGATGTTTTATTTGGAGTTTTATTGATGTCAAAACTAACGTTCTTTTTTGTTGGAATGAAGTGATTTCATTTTGTAAGCCAAAAGGGTGTTTTAGCTCCTATATTCTGTGGCTTTTGTATCTTAATGGGAAGGTCTATCGGTGGTTTAATAATGTCGATATATATTCAGATTTTTTTTTTTTTGCAAGTTCTTTGGCAAAGGTTTTGATAGAAAATAAAAGTATTTCAAGAACGTTTGTTGAAGTCGAAGCAAGTTGCAAAACAACTGCTTTGAAGTCGTCTTGTTTGCACAAAACATGTTTTGTGGTGTTTTAATATGTTGTTTGGATATTTTGTTGATGTAAACAAATGTTTTGTTATCAATATTTTGATATCAATGTGTAGGGTGTTTGCCTACTTTAATGAGAAGTACCTCAGACATTTTCTTGATGTTAAAAAATTGCTCTGTTTTTGAAAACAGCTGCTTTCGTTTCAGCCACATATTGGGTAGTGTGTTTCGGTGTATTACTGATTTCGAAATAAGTCGTTCGGATATTCTGTTGATGTCATCACGTTCCTTAGACGTTTTATCGATGCAAAAACATGTTTTTGTTGATTGCAAATTATTTTTTTCTGCTGAACCGTATGCTGTTTTGATGTTTTGCTGATATCATCAAATGTCTCTTAGATGTTTTAGTGATTTCAAACCAAGTTTTATGCTGTTGTTTTGGCAGCCAAAGGGGTGTTTTAATTTTGGAGATGTTTATTAAATGTTTCATTGATATAGAAACAATAATTTCTTTGGAAATTGTTTTGATAGCAAAATTTATGTTTCAGTCAATGTCTTTTTTTAAATGATTTATTGATATAGTTGTCAAATAAATAAGGTTTGAAACATCTGCTTTCGATGACAATAAGGTTGAAACAATCTCTTTACCAGACGTTTTGACAAAAAAAGGGACTGATTTGAACGAGGTGTTTTCTAAATGTTCAAACATGTTTTTGATGTTGTTCTCGACCAGTTTCTTAAAATAAATGTTCTGTGATACTTTTGCAATAAAAGGTTTGTGGTATTTTAATGTCAACATCTGTTGTTTAGGTGTGTTTCTAAAATGTTTTATTGCAATGACGGTAAGGATCTTGATATATACGGCAGTATATCTAATGATCTTGACCTGTTAAAATGCAAGAAATCTAATGATCCCTATTTATAAGGTAGCAAATCTAATGATCCTGATATGTTATAAAGTCGTAAATCTAATGATCTTGACCAGTTATTTACAAGGCAGCAAATATAATGACCTTGACATGTTATAAGGCAGTAAATCTAGTGATCTTGACATGTTACAACGAAGTAAATCTTTTGACCTTGACCTAAGAAAATAAATCTAATGATCTTGACCATTTACAAGGCTGTAAATCTGATGATTTAATGATCGTGACCGGATACAAGGCAGTAAATCTATTGATCTTGACATGTTTAAGGCCTAATCTAATGATCTTGACATGTTATATAGCAGTGAATGTAGAGATTTTGACGTTATAAGGCAGCAAATCTAATGATCTTCACCTGTTACAAGTGAATAAATCTGCTATTAGATCTAATAGCATTAATAGGCATTAAATCTAACGATTAGCTGCTGTTATATGGAGTAAATCTAATGATCTTGACCTGTTATATTCAACGATCTTGACCTGTTCTTAGCCGTAAATCTAATGATATTGACGTTATAAGACGTTTTATTTTGAGTTGTTATAAGGCTTGACCTGTAACATTATACGGAATGATCTTAAATTTTCATAAGGCAGTAAATTTTATGATCACATATAAGACAGTATATATATCTTGACGAGTTAAGGCAGTAAATCTAATGATCTTGACATGTTACAAGGAAGTAAATATAATGATCTCGACCCTAAATCTAATAATCTAGACTAGTTATAAGGCAGTAATTCTATTAATCTTAAACTGTTACAGGGCAGTAGATAATTAGATCTGGACCTCTTACAAGGCAGTAAATCGAATGATCATGACCTGTTATATAGCAGTATATCTAATGTTACATGGCAAAAAATATAATAATCTTGACCGGTTGCAAGGCAGTAAATCTAATGATCTTGACCTAAGTCAGTAAATCTATAACCGATCAAGATTATTAATATAGATTTAATGATGACCTGTTACAAGACAGTAAATCTTGAATTGTCATCAGGCAGTAAATCTAATGGTCTTGATATGTTATAAGGCAGTAAAGCTAATGATATTGACTTCTTAGAAGAGAGTAAATTTTAGGTAGTTGAGTTGATATAAGGCAGTAAATCTGATGATCTTGCCTGTTAATCTAATGATCTAATGATCTTCCCTATTTATAAGGCAGCAAATCTAATTATGTTGGCAGTAAATCTTGACCGGTTACAAGGCAGTAAATCTAATGATCATTTCCCATTAGATTTACTGCCTTTTAGATATAAATATTCTGATATTTATATCTAAAAGGCAGTAAATCTAATGATCTTGACCTGTTACGAGGAAATAAATCTAATGATCTTGACCTGTTATAATGATCTTGATCTGTTACAATACTGTAAATCTAATGATTCTGACGTTATTAGACAGTAATTCTAAGAATCTTGGCTACTTACAAGGCAAAAAACATAATGATCTTGACCGGTTGCATAGCAGTTAATCTAATGATCTTGAGTTCTTATAAGACAGTAAATGACGTGTTATACGGCAGTAAATATAATGACCTGTTTCTATTGATTTTGAATTGTTACAATTCAGTATATACAATTCAGTAATGTTGAACTGTTACAAGGCAGTAAATCTTATGATCTTGACCTGTTATGAGGCAACAAATCTAATGATCTTGACCTAGTATAAAGCGGTAAATCTGATTATCATTTGTTATAAGGGAGTAAATCTAGTGATCTTGACCTGTTATAAGGCAGTGAATATAATGATAAATATATTGATATCCTGTTTCAAGTTACTTGGTTTTGAATTGTTATAATCCAGTCTTGACAGTTTATAAAGTAGTAAATTTAGTCATCTTGACCTATTACAATGAAGTAAATATAATCATCTTGACCTAGTAAAAAGCAGTAAATCTAATTATCTTGATTTGTTGCAAGGGAGTAAATCTAGTACTCTTGACATAAGGCAGTAAATCTAATGATCTTGACAAGGAAGTAAATTATATGGAAGTACATTATATGGAAGTACATCTAATGATGACTTGTTTTAACGTAGTAAATGTAATCATTTTGACGATATAACTTGTTATAAGGCAGTAAATCTTACGATCTTGACCGTAAATTAGGCTGTAAATTTGATCTTAGGTTGTAAATCTAATGATCTTGACTTGTTATAAGGCAAAAAAAATAATAATCTTGACCAATTACAAAGCATTAAACATCTTGACTTGTAATGATTTTGACGTTGTAAGATCTAATGATCTTCACCTGTTACAAAGCAGTAAATATAATGATCTGGACCTGTTATAAGGCAGTAAATCTAATATTCTTGAGTTGTTATAAGGCAAAAAATCTATTGGTCTTGAATTGTCATCAGGCAGTAAAAATCTGTATTGGCCGTTATAAGTCAGTGAATCTAATGGTCTTGACCTCTTATAAGGCTGTAAATATAATGATCTTGATCTGTTATAAGGCAGCAAATCTAATGATCTTGACCTGTTACAAAGTAAATCTAATGATCTTGACCAGTTATCGGCCAGTAAATCTAATGATCTTGACTTGTTACAAGGCTGTAAATCTAATGATCTTGACCTGTTATAAAGCAGTAAATCTAATGATCTTCCCTATTTATAAGGCAGCAATCTCACAATGTTGGCATAAGGCAGTAAATCTAATGATCTTGACATGGCAGTAAATTTTGACATTATATGGCAATACATTTAATGATGTTTGGCGATATTACTGCGTTATATCGTCAAAGTCATTACATTTACTGCGTTATAAGGCAGTAAATCTAACGATCTTGACCAGTTATTAGGCCGAGAATTTAATGATCTTGACTTGTTATAAGGCAGTAAATCATAATTTTCACCTGCCATAAAGAAATTTAATGATCTTGACCTGTTACAAGGCAGTATATCTCGACATGTTAAAAGGCAGCAAATCTAATGATCTTGACATGTTATAAGGCAGTAAACCTAATTATCTTGACAGTAAATATAGTAAATCTAGTTATCATTTCTTATTATATCAAAATATGTAATGTATTGACATAAGGCAAATAAATAAATCTAATGATCTTGATCTGTTACAAGGCAGTAAAAATCTAATGGTCTTGACCTGTTAAAAGGCAGTAAACCTAAGGATGTTGAGTAAATCTAATGGTCTTGCCCTATGTCAACATCTAAAGATGTTGACATGTAATCTTGAATTGTCAATAAATCTAATGATCTTGACATATAATATTGTAATGATCTTAACCTGTCATAAGGTAGTAAATCTGATGATATTGAATTGCTATAAGGCAGTAAATCTAGGGATAATCTAGTTGTAGGGCAGTAAATCTAATGATCTTGCTCTATTTAGTGATCTTGACCTATTTCTAAGGCAACAATTCCAATGATCTTGACATAAGACAGTAAACCTAATGATCTTGACCTGTTACAGACACATCATAAGGTAGCAATTCTAATAATCATGACCTGTTACAAGTTATGTCAGAATATCTGAAGTTTTGACATATTATAAGGCAGTAATCTGTTATAATCTCTTATAATGATTTTGCCCTTTAAAAAGGCTTAAAATCTAATGAACTCGTAATGGTAGAAGTCAGTCAATCTTCCCTATTTATAACGCAACAAATCTAATGATCTTGACGTTATAAGGAAGTAAATCTAATGATTTTGACCAGCAACAAGGCCCTAAATCTAATGATCTTGACTTGTTATAAGGCAGTAATTCTAATAATCTTGACCTGTTACAAGGCAGTAAATCTAATGATCCTGAATTGTTAGAAGACAGTAAATCTAATTATCCTGACTTGTCACAAGGCAGTAATTCTGATAATCTTGACCTGTTACAAGTTATAAATCATAAAATCTAAAGTCTTGACCTGTTATAAGGCAGTAATTCTAATGATCTTGGCCTTTACAAAACAGTAAATCTAATGATCTTGAATTGTTATCAGGCAGTAAATCTCATGATCGTAACATGTTATATGGCAGTCTATCTAATGATCTTGACCTGTTACAAGGAAGTAAATCTAATGATGTTGACCTGTTACAAGGAAGTAAATCTAGTGATCTTTATTTATAAGGCAGCAAATCTAATGATCTTAACATGTCAGTAAATCTGATCTTATGTTATAAGGCAGTAAATTTAATGATCTTGACCTGTTAAAAGGCAGTATATCCAATAATCTTTATTTACAAGGCAGCAAATCTTATGATTTTGACATGTTACAAGGAAGTAAATCTAATGATCTTGATCTGTTACAAGGCTGGAAATCAAATAATCTTGACCTGCTACAAGGTAGTACAACTAATGACCTTGACATGTCAGTAAATCTAATAATCTTGATATTAGAAGTTAGTAAATCTATAACCGGTCAAGATCATTATCATAGATTTAAGGCAATAAATCTAATGACATTGAGTTGTTATAAGGCAGTAAATCTAATGATTTTGACCTGTTATAAGGCAGTGAATCTAATGATCTTGACGTTATGAGTCAGTAAATCTATAACAGATTTAATGATCTTCACTTGTTTATAAATCTACTGATCTTGACTTGTTACAAGGCATTATATTTAATGCATTATATTTAAGGCAGTAATTCTAATGATCCTGACCTGTTATAGGGCTGTAAATGTTTTCATATAATATAATATAAGGCGGTAAATCTAATGATCTTTACTTGTTATATGGCAGTAAATCTAATCATCTTAATCTGTTGTAAGACAGTATATCTAATGATCTTGCCCTATAATAAGGCTGTAAATCTAATGTTGACCTGTTAGATGGCGGTATTTTAATAATGTAACACATGACGTCACATTGATGTGACATCACACCGATGTCAACAAATGATTTTTTGATTAATGATGTCAACACGTTTTATTAATAATTTTCGTTCGATATCGTTTTAAAAGTAAAAAGGGTGTTAAAATACTTTTTTGGTTGTTTGTATGTCAACTCAGATTAAAATCACTTTTTTTGGGGTTTTGATAGCAAAAAGATTGATATCAATCAACAAAGATCTTTTAAGATTTAGTGAGAAAATGAGGTTAAGATTACTTCCGATATCACTTTGATAGTGATGTCAACATATGTCAGTAATTTTAATGATCTTCCTTATTTATAAGGCAGCAAATCTAATCATCTTGACAGTCATTTTAATAATCTTGACTTGTTGCAAGTTATATCTAATGTCTTGACATTATATGGCAATAACACAGAAAATCTCATGATCTTGACCTGTTACAAGGAAGTAAATCAAATGATCGTGACCTGTTACAAGAAAGTAAATCTAATGATCTTGACCTATTGTAAGGCAATAAATCTATTGCTCTTGATCTGTTACAAAGCTGTAAATTTAAGGCAGTAAATCTAATGATCTTCCTTATATATGTCAGTAATTTTAATGATCTTCCTTATTTATAAGGCAGCAAATCTAATCATCTTGACATGTTATAAGGCAGTCATTTTAATAATCTTGACCTGTTGCAAGTTATATCTAATGTCTTGACAGATGGCAATAACGCAGAAAATCTCATGATCTTGACCTGTTACAAGGAAGTAAATCAAATGATCGTGACCTGTTACAAGGAAGTAAATCTAATGATCTTGACCTATTGTAAGGCAATAGGTAAACTAATGATGTTTTGGCTAATGATGTTTCATTGACCTCGACATATTTTATTTATGTTAAAATGGGTAATTTAGCAATGTACGCAGACGTTTTATGGTTTTAAATTATCTCAATGGCTATTTTAATGATGTGAACATATGCTGCTTAAATGTTTTATCTCTTTGAACACATGCTTCGTAGATTTATGTGAAAGCAAATATCTTTTATCATGACTACTTTCAATGTTTTTTTTTTGGGTATTTTAATAATGTAACACATGACGTCACATTGATGTGACATCACACCGATGTCAACAAATGATTTTTTGATTAATGATGTCAACACGTTTTATTAATAATTTTCGTTCGATATCGTTTTAAAAGTAAAAAGGGTGTTAAAATACTTTTTTGGTTGTTTGTATGTCAACTCAGATTAAAATCACTTTTTTTGGGGTTTTGATAGCAAAAAGATTGATATCAATCAACAAAGATCTTTTAAGATTTAGTGAGAAAATGAGGTTAAGATTACTTCCGATATCACTTTGATAGTGATGTCAACATATGTTCTTTGTATGTTGTATTGATGCTAGACATGATATTAAAAGAAAAACTGTTTCCAATTTAATTTGTATCCATTTTTATCATCTTAATAGATATAATTTGAAATGTCACTGATCTTACGACAAAAGTTGTTTTTCTTGAAATAAGGGGAAAAAAATTTATTGGAAGCTGTTTTAATAGAAAAGAGGGTGTTTACGGGTCTGGACGCATAGGAATAGCTCCTTTGCGTTGTAATGTTGTAATGTCAACATACATTACATGCGGTGTTTTGTTAGGAAAAAGCATGTCTTATCTCCTGTAGTTTTTGTAATGACATAAAAGGAAGGATGTTTTGGTATCTTAATTTTGTTATTTGGATGTTTGGTTCGTCAACACATTTGTCACCATAGCAAAATAGATGTTCTTTTTTTTTAATATACGCATAAGTTGTTTTAATGTCAACATATGTAGTTTTAGTGATGAAAAAAAATATTTCTTGGCATGTTTTTTTATTTTTTTTTGCGTCTGTACGCACAAACTCCATAACCTATGGCTATTACATTGACGTCACAATATGTTGCTATGATTTATTGATATCATCACATTTCTTACGTTTTAGTGAAACAAAATGTTAAAACAACTTTTACGGCAGTCGTAAATCCCATAGTTTAAAGTGATGTGTTTGTGGTTTCATTGACATTTTTATTAGATGTTCATTAGATTTTTATTGATGTCAAAATATAACTTTGAACATCGTATTTGTAGTGGCTAAGGGCTTTTTTTCTTTTTTTTTTTAAAATATCATGTTTTTTGGATGTTTGTCCACTTGATAGTATTTTGTAATTGTTAATGGCGACGGCCTTAAGGAGTTTCAAATGTTTAGGTTCTCTTGCAGTAAGATTAAAACAACCACTTTTTCATAGAAAAAAAGATGTTTTAAGGTCTGGACGTAGATATTTAATGGATTTTGTAATTTTTTCAATCTGGAGCATCTTTAGGTGTTTGGATGTTGTCAAAACAAATCCTCTGATTTTATTACTTTCGATGTCTTTTTGTCAACGAAAAGTGTTTTAACTCGTGTAATTCTACATGCTTTATAATGATGTGAATGTTGACGGTATTAGTGTTTTAATGATGTCAACAAAAACAAATAGGATTTTTGGATATTTTGTTGAGGGAAGTATTTTGTTTCATAGATGTTTTATTGATAACATAAATGTTATGCTTCGGTGTCCATTTGATACCATGTTATGACGTTTTATCGATGTTGCTGTTGTTTTGTTATCGTCTGCCCACAGGTTTTATTGTTTTTTTTAATGACCAACCTGGAGGATCTTCGGCTAAGAAACGTATTAACATAAACATCCTCAAATCATTAAATTTGAGTATATGTTGAGATGTTTTATTCATGAAAACACGTTATTTAAATGCTTTATTAATATCATTGCGAATGTTTTCTATCGCAATAATATTGAAACAACTACACTCGATATTTTGTTAGCAAAAACTGTTTTCTTAGGCTTTTGTGGTGATGTCTTTCCATGATTAAGAAATGACAACACAAGTTTATTGATTTATTGGTGTCAAACAATTTTCCTGTTGTTGCAATATTAAAAAAACTGAATTCGATGCCATTTGAAAGCAAAATGTCTTATCGTTTGTTTTAATGAGTTTCTGTCTTATCTCTTTCAACACATGTTTCTTAGATGTCATTTTGATAGTAGAAACGATGTGAGGAGGGCCTTTTGGTATTTTAATCGTTTTATTGATATGAAAACAAAAGGTTTTTATTTCTTGCAATAACTTTTTCTGTTTCATTTTGTTAGGGAGAAATGTTTTAGCTCCTAATGACAAACATTTTATATATATTTTCAATTAAGTCAATGGGTATTTTGGGTGTTTTATAATAAAATATGTTTGGATATTTTATCGATGTAAAAACAAATGCTTTGTCAAAAATGGTGAAATCATGTAAATATTATCATATATTTATTATAAATTTTCTTGCTACCGTTTAAAGAGCGAAGTGTTTTTTAGCGTCTGTTGTTTTGATTTCTTATTAGTCAACTTGAAGTCAACGAGTGTTCTGCTTTTGTTACAATGAGGATGAAATAACTCTGCCAGTCTTTGCGGTTGTTTTAAGCTAATTATCTGGGTCTTTGGCTGCTTTAATGACACCATATTTTGTGTTAAAAATCTTTCTGACTGCATCCATACGTTCAATTCCCTAATTTCTTGATGTTGATAGCAAAATTGTTGTTTTAGTTATATCGCACAAGTTCTAAGTTTTTTTGTAATACTGTCAATAATTTAAATGCCTATTCAAATGACGTTAACATGTATTGTTTGAATATTTTATTGAAATGTTTCGTTGAAGTCAAAACAAAGTTTATTCATCACAAGATGGTTTTATTGATGTCAAAACAAATACTTTTTTGTTGCAATGAAGTTAAAACTACACGATTTCATTTTGTAAGCTCCTACATTCTGTGGCTTTTGTATCTTAATGGGGAAGGTCTATCGATGTTTTAATAATGTCATTCACCATGTTTTATTGATATTAAAACAAATGTATTCTCTTTTTGTAAATTCTTTCTTGTTTGCATAAATAGCTTTTATAATGATATCGATGTGGGTTGTTTGGATATTTTGATGCAGACAAATGTTTTGTTACAATAGGGTAAAAATAACTTTTTTTGCTCTCCTTTGGATAGTCAATGTTTGCAATTTGTAATTCATGAAGTATTGTTGCAGTGCTTCCAAACATACTTCTTTTCCTTAACCAATCTTTACACCATATCCTTTTCTTCTTTTTCTTCTTGAGACACAAAGCAATTATTATCATAGAGCACAAAATCTTTTTCTTGACAATGCTAGGCACCATGGTTCTCGTACCACACTCCACCTACTACTGGCAACATCGTCGGGCAGGCCCGGCTATTCATTACTTCGACTTCTTATTGGCTGTCATTTAATTGCATTCTAATGTTGATAGCAAAATGGATGTTTTAGTTTCTGTAACGCACAAGTTCTAAGTTTTTTGTAATAATGTCAATCGGGAGCCTCTTTGCCTGCTTGAAGTTAACGTATATTGTTTGAATATATTGGCAACATGTTTCTTTGATGTCAAAACAAAGATTGTTCTTGCTGCAGCAAGACTGATTTCGAAATAAGTCGTTCGGATATTCTGTTGATGTCATCACGTTCCTTAGACGTTTTATCGATGCAAAAACATGTTTTTGTTGATTGCAAATTATTTTTTTCTGCTGAACCGTATGCTGTTTTGATGTTTTGCTGATATCATCAAATGGGCAGGATCTTTTTCTGTCTTAATGATATGAACTTGTTTTTTGGATGTTTTATTTGGAGTTTTATTGATGTCAAAACTAACGTTCTTTTTTGTTGGAATGAAGTGATTTCATTTTGTAAGCCAAAAGGGTGTTTTAGCTCCTATATTCTGTGGCTTTTGTATCTTAATGGGAAGGTCTATCGGTGGTTTAATAATGTCGATATATATTCAGATTTTTTTTTTTTTGCAAGTTCTTTGGCAAAGGTTTTGATAGAAAATAAAAGTATTTCAAGAACGTTTGTTGAAGTCGAAGCAAGTTGCAAAACAACTGCTTTGAAGTCGTCTTGTTTGCACAAAACATGTTTTGTGGTGTTTTAATATGTTGTTTGGATATTTTGTTGATGTAAACAAATGTTTTGTTATCAATATTTTGATATCAATGTGTAGGGTGTTTGCCTACTTTAATGAGAAGTACCTCAGACATTTTCTTGATGTTAAAAAATTGCTCTGTTTTTGAAAACAGCTGCTTTCGTTTCAGCCACATATTGGGTAGTGTGTTTCGGTGTATTACTGATTTCGAAATAAGTCGTTCGGATATTCTGTTGATGTCATCACGTTCCTTAGACGTTTTATCGATGCAAAAACATGTTTTTGTTGATTGCAAATTATTTTTTTCTGCTGAACCGTATGCTGTTTTGATGTTTTGCTGATATCATCAAATGTCTCTTAGATGTTTTAGTGATTTCAAACCAAGTTTTATGCTGTTGTTTTGGCAGCCAAAGGGGTGTTTTAATTTTGGAGATGTTTATTAAATGTTTCATTGATATAGAAACAATAATTTCTTTGGAAATTGTTTTGATAGCAAAATTTATGTTTCAGTCAATGTCTTTTTTTAAATGATTTATTGATATAGTTGTCAAATAAATAAGGTTTGAAACATCTGCTTTCGATGACAATAAGGTTGAAACAATCTCTTTACCAGACGTTTTGACAAAAAAAGGGACTGATTTGAACGAGGTGTTTTCTAAATGTTCAAACATGTTTTTGATGTTGTTCTCGACCAGTTTCTTAAAATAAATGTTCTGTGATACTTTTGCAATAAAAGGTTTGTGGTATTTTAATGTCAACATCTGTTGTTTAGGTGTGTTTCTAAAATGTTTTATTGCAATGACGGTAAGGATCTTGATATATACGGCAGTATATCTAATGATCTTGACCTGTTAAAATGCAAGAAATCTAATGATCCCTATTTATAAGGTAGCAAATCTAATGATCCTGATATGTTATAAAGTCGTAAATCTAATGATCTTGACCAGTTATTTACAAGGCAGCAAATATAATGACCTTGACATGTTATAAGGCAGTAAATCTAGTGATCTTGACATGTTACAACGAAGTAAATCTTTTGACCTTGACCTAAGAAAATAAATCTAATGATCTTGACCATTTACAAGGCTGTAAATCTGATGATTTAATGATCGTGACCGGATACAAGGCAGTAAATCTATTGATCTTGACATGTTTAAGGCCTAATCTAATGATCTTGACATGTTATATAGCAGTGAATGTAGAGATTTTGACGTTATAAGGCAGCAAATCTAATGATCTTCACCTGTTACAAGTGAATAAATCTGCTATTAGATCTAATAGCATTAATAGGCATTAAATCTAACGATTAGCTGCTGTTATATGGAGTAAATCTAATGATCTTGACCTGTTATATTCAACGATCTTGACCTGTTCTTAGCCGTAAATCTAATGATATTGACGTTATAAGACGTTTTATTTTGAGTTGTTATAAGGCTTGACCTGTAACATTATACGGAATGATCTTAAATTTTCATAAGGCAGTAAATTTTATGATCACATATAAGACAGTATATATATCTTGACGAGTTAAGGCAGTAAATCTAATGATCTTGACATGTTACAAGGAAGTAAATATAATGATCTCGACCCTAAATCTAATAATCTAGACTAGTTATAAGGCAGTAATTCTATTAATCTTAAACTGTTACAGGGCAGTAGATAATTAGATCTGGACCTCTTACAAGGCAGTAAATCGAATGATCATGACCTGTTATATAGCAGTATATCTAATGTTACATGGCAAAAAATATAATAATCTTGACCGGTTGCAAGGCAGTAAATCTAATGATCTTGACCTAAGTCAGTAAATCTATAACCGATCAAGATTATTAATATAGATTTAATGATGACCTGTTACAAGACAGTAAATCTTGAATTGTCATCAGGCAGTAAATCTAATGGTCTTGATATGTTATAAGGCAGTAAAGCTAATGATATTGACTTCTTAGAAGAGAGTAAATTTTAGGTAGTTGAGTTGATATAAGGCAGTAAATCTGATGATCTTGCCTGTTAATCTAATGATCTAATGATCTTCCCTATTTATAAGGCAGCAAATCTAATTATGTTGGCAGTAAATCTTGACCGGTTACAAGGCAGTAAATCTAATGATCATTTCCCATTAGATTTACTGCCTTTTAGATATAAATATTCTGATATTTATATCTAAAAGGCAGTAAATCTAATGATCTTGACCTGTTACGAGGAAATAAATCTAATGATCTTGACCTGTTATAATGATCTTGATCTGTTACAATACTGTAAATCTAATGATTCTGACGTTATTAGACAGTAATTCTAAGAATCTTGGCTACTTACAAGGCAAAAAACATAATGATCTTGACCGGTTGCATAGCAGTTAATCTAATGATCTTGAGTTCTTATAAGACAGTAAATGACGTGTTATACGGCAGTAAATATAATGACCTGTTTCTATTGATTTTGAATTGTTACAATTCAGTATATACAATTCAGTAATGTTGAACTGTTACAAGGCAGTAAATCTTATGATCTTGACCTGTTATGAGGCAACAAATCTAATGATCTTGACCTAGTATAAAGCGGTAAATCTGATTATCATTTGTTATAAGGGAGTAAATCTAGTGATCTTGACCTGTTATAAGGCAGTGAATATAATGATAAATATATTGATATCCTGTTTCAAGTTACTTGGTTTTGAATTGTTATAATCCAGTCTTGACAGTTTATAAAGTAGTAAATTTAGTCATCTTGACCTATTACAATGAAGTAAATATAATCATCTTGACCTAGTAAAAAGCAGTAAATCTAATTATCTTGATTTGTTGCAAGGGAGTAAATCTAGTACTCTTGACATAAGGCAGTAAATCTAATGATCTTGACAAGGAAGTAAATTATATGGAAGTACATTATATGGAAGTACATCTAATGATGACTTGTTTTAACGTAGTAAATGTAATCATTTTGACGATATAACTTGTTATAAGGCAGTAAATCTAACGATCTTGACCGTAAATTAGGCTGTAAATTTGATCTTAGGTTGTAAATCTAATGATCTTGACTTGTTATAAGGCAAAAAAAATAATAATCTTGACCAATTACAAAGCATTAAACATCTTGACTTGTAATGATTTTGACGTTGTAAGATCTAATGATCTTCACCTGTTACAAAGCAGTAAATATAATGATCTGGACCTGTTATAAGGCAGTAAATCTAATATTCTTGAGTTGTTATAAGGCAAAAAATCTATTGGTCTTGAATTGTCATCAGGCAGTAAAAATCTGTATTGGCCGTTATAAGTCAGTGAATCTAATGGTCTTGACCTCTTATAAGGCTGTAAATATAATGATCTTGATCTGTTATAAGGCAGCAAATCTAATGATCTTGACCTGTTACAAAGTAAATCTAATGATCTTGACCAGTTATCGGCCAGTAAATCTAATGATCTTGACTTGTTACAAGGCTGTAAATCTAATGATCTTGACCTGTTATAAAGCAGTAAATCTAATGATCTTCCCTATTTATAAGGCAGCAATCTCACAATGTTGGCATAAGGCAGTAAATCTAATGATCTTGACATGGCAGTAAATTTTGACATTATATGGCAATACATTTAATGATGTTTGGCGATATTACTGCGTTATATCGTCAAAGTCATTACATTTACTGCGTTATAAGGCAGTAAATCTAACGATCTTGACCAGTTATTAGGCCGAGAATTTAATGATCTTGACTTGTTATAAGGCAGTAAATCATAATTTTCACCTGCCATAAAGAAATTTAATGATCTTGACCTGTTACAAGGCAGTATATCTCGACATGTTAAAAGGCAGCAAATCTAATGATCTTGACATGTTATAAGGCAGTAAACCTAATTATCTTGACAGTAAATATAGTAAATCTAGTTATCATTTCTTATTATATCAAAATATGTAATGTATTGACATAAGGCAAATAAATAAATCTAATGATCTTGATCTGTTACAAGGCAGTAAAAATCTAATGGTCTTGACCTGTTAAAAGGCAGTAAACCTAAGGATGTTGAGTAAATCTAATGGTCTTGCCCTATGTCAACATCTAAAGATGTTGACATGTAATCTTGAATTGTCAATAAATCTAATGATCTTGACATATAATATTGTAATGATCTTAACCTGTCATAAGGTAGTAAATCTGATGATATTGAATTGCTATAAGGCAGTAAATCTAGGGATAATCTAGTTGTAGGGCAGTAAATCTAATGATCTTGCTCTATTTAGTGATCTTGACCTATTTCTAAGGCAACAATTCCAATGATCTTGACATAAGACAGTAAACCTAATGATCTTGACCTGTTACAGACACATCATAAGGTAGCAATTCTAATAATCATGACCTGTTACAAGTTATGTCAGAATATCTGAAGTTTTGACATATTATAAGGCAGTAATCTGTTATAATCTCTTATAATGATTTTGCCCTTTAAAAAGGCTTAAAATCTAATGAACTCGTAATGGTAGAAGTCAGTCAATCTTCCCTATTTATAACGCAACAAATCTAATGATCTTGACGTTATAAGGAAGTAAATCTAATGATTTTGACCAGCAACAAGGCCCTAAATCTAATGATCTTGACTTGTTATAAGGCAGTAATTCTAATAATCTTGACCTGTTACAAGGCAGTAAATCTAATGATCCTGAATTGTTAGAAGACAGTAAATCTAATTATCCTGACTTGTCACAAGGCAGTAATTCTGATAATCTTGACCTGTTACAAGTTATAAATCATAAAATCTAAAGTCTTGACCTGTTATAAGGCAGTAATTCTAATGATCTTGGCCTTTACAAAACAGTAAATCTAATGATCTTGAATTGTTATCAGGCAGTAAATCTCATGATCGTAACATGTTATATGGCAGTCTATCTAATGATCTTGACCTGTTACAAGGAAGTAAATCTAATGATGTTGACCTGTTACAAGGAAGTAAATCTAGTGATCTTTATTTATAAGGCAGCAAATCTAATGATCTTAACATGTCAGTAAATCTGATCTTATGTTATAAGGCAGTAAATTTAATGATCTTGACCTGTTAAAAGGCAGTATATCCAATAATCTTTATTTACAAGGCAGCAAATCTTATGATTTTGACATGTTACAAGGAAGTAAATCTAATGATCTTGATCTGTTACAAGGCTGGAAATCAAATAATCTTGACCTGCTACAAGGTAGTACAACTAATGACCTTGACATGTCAGTAAATCTAATAATCTTGATATTAGAAGTTAGTAAATCTATAACCGGTCAAGATCATTATCATAGATTTAAGGCAATAAATCTAATGACATTGAGTTGTTATAAGGCAGTAAATCTAATGATTTTGACCTGTTATAAGGCAGTGAATCTAATGATCTTGACGTTATGAGTCAGTAAATCTATAACAGATTTAATGATCTTCACTTGTTTATAAATCTACTGATCTTGACTTGTTACAAGGCATTATATTTAATGCATTATATTTAAGGCAGTAATTCTAATGATCCTGACCTGTTATAGGGCTGTAAATGTTTTCATATAATATAATATAAGGCGGTAAATCTAATGATCTTTACTTGTTATATGGCAGTAAATCTAATCATCTTAATCTGTTGTAAGACAGTATATCTAATGATCTTGCCCTATAATAAGGCTGTAAATCTAATGTTGACCTGTTAGATGGCGGTATTTTAATAATGTAACACATGACGTCACATTGATGTGACATCACACCGATGTCAACAAATGATTTTTTGATTAATGATGTCAACACGTTTTATTAATAATTTTCGTTCGATATCGTTTTAAAAGTAAAAAGGGTGTTGAAATACTTTTTTGGTTGTTTGTATGTCAACTCAGATTAAAATCACTTTTTTCGGGGTTTTGATAGCAAAAAGATTGATATCAATCAACAAAGATCTTTTAAGATTTAGTGAGAAAATGAGGTTAAGATTACTTTGATAGTGATGTCAACATATGTTCTTTGTATGTTGTATTGATGCTAGACATGATATTAAAAGAAAAACTGTTTCCAATTTAATTTGTATCCATTTTTATCATCTTAATAGATATAATTTGAAATGTCACTGATCTTACGACAAAAGTTGTTTTTCTTGAAATAAGGGGAAAAAAATTTATTGGAAGCTGTTTTAATAGAAAAGAGGGTGTTTACGGGTCTGGACGCATAGGAATAGCTCCTTTGCGTTGTAATGTTGTAATGTCAACATACATTACATGCGGTGTTTTGTTAGGAAAAAGCATGTCTTATCTCCTGTAGTTTTTGTAATGACATAAAAGGAAGGATGTTTTGGTATCTTAATTTTGTTATTTGGATGTTTGGTTCGTCAACACATTTGTCACCATAGCAAAATAGATGTTCTTTTTTTTTAATATACGCATAAGTTGTTTTAATGTCAACATATGTAGTTTTAGTGATGAAAAAAAATATTTCTTGGCATGTTTTTTTATTTTTTTTTTGCGTCTGTACGCACAAACTCCATAACCTATGGCTATTACATTGACGTCACAATATGTTGCTATGATTTATTGATATCATCACATTTCTTACGTTTTAGTGAAACAAAATGTTAAAACAACTTTTACGGCAGTCGTAAATCCCATAGTTTAAAGTGATGTGTTTGTGGTTTCATTGACATTTTTATTAGATGTTCATTAGATTTTTATTGATGTCAAAATATAACTTTGAACATCGTATTTGTAGTGGCTAAGGGCTTTTTTTCTTTTTTTTTTTAAAATATCATGTTTTTTGGATGTTTGTCCACTTGATAGTATTTTGTAATTGTTAATGGCGACGGCCTTAAGGAGTTTCAAATGTTTAGGTTCTCTTGCAGTAAGATTAAAACAACCACTTTTTCATAGAAAAAAAGATGTTTTAAGGTCTGGACGTAGATATTTAATGGATTTTGTAATTTTTTCAATCTGGAGCATCTTTAGGTGTTTGGATGTTGTCAAAACAAATCCTCTGATTTTATTACTTTCGATGTCTTTTTGTCAACGAAAAGTGTTTTAACTCGTGTAATTCTACATGCTTTATAATGATGTGAATGTTGACGGTATTAGTGTTTTAATGATGTCAACAAAAACAAATAGGATTTTTGGATATTTTGTTGAGGGAAGTATTTTGTTTCATAGATGTTTTATTGATAACATAAATGTTATGCTTCGGTGTCCATTTGATACCATGTTATGACGTTTTATCGATGTTGCTGTTGTTTTGTTATCGTCTGCCCACAGGTTTTATTGTTTTTTTTAATGACCAACCTGGAGGATCTTCGGCTAAGAAACGTATTAACATAAACATCCTCAAATCATTAAATTTGAGTATATGTTGAGATGTTTTATTCATGAAAACACGTTATTTAAATGCTTTATTAATATCATTGCGAATGTTTTCTATCGCAATAATATTGAAACAACTACACTCGATATTTTGTTAGCAAAAACTGTTTTCTTAGGCTTTTGTGGTGATGTCTTTCCATGATTAAGAAATGACAACACAAGTTTATTGATTTATTGGTGTCAAACAATTTTCCTGTTGTTGCAATATTAAAAAAACTGAATTCGATGCCATTTGAAAGCAAAATGTCTTATCGTTTGTTTTAATGAGTTTCTGTCTTATCTCTTTCAACACATGTTTCTTAGATGTCATTTTGATAGTAGAAACGATGTGAGGAGGGCCTTTTGGTATTTTAATCGTTTTATTGATATGAAAACAAAAGGTTTTTATTTCTTGCAATAACTTTTTCTGTTTCATTTTGTTAGGGAGAAATGTTTTAGCTCCTAATGACAAACATTTTATATATATTTTCAATTAAGTCAATGGGTATTTTGGGTGTTTTATAATAAAATATGTTTGGATATTTTATCGATGTAAAAACAAATGCTTTGTCAAAAATGGTGAAATCATGTAAATATTATCATATATTTATTATAAATTTTCTTGCTAACGTCTTTGGCTACCGTTTAAAGAGCGAAGTGTTTTTTAGCGTCTGTTGTTTTGATTTCTTATTAGTCAACTTGAAGTCAACGAGTGTTCTGCTTTTGTTACAATGAGGATGAAATAACTCTGCCAGTCTTTGCGGTTGTTTTAAGCTAATTATCTGGGTCTTTGGCTGCTTTAATGACGCCATATTTTGTGTTAAAAATCTTTCTGACTGCATCCATACGTTCAATTCCCTAATTTCTTGATGTTGATAGCAAAATTGTTGTTTTAGTTATATCGCACAAGTTCTAAGTTTTTTTGTAATACTGTCAATAATTTAAATGCCTATTCAAATGACGTTAACATGTATTGTTTGAATATTTTATTGAAATGTTTCGTTGAAGTCAAAACAAAGTTTATTCATCACAAGATGGTTTTATTGATGTCAAAACAAATACTTTTTTGTTGCAATGAAGTTAAAACTACACGATTTCATTTTGTAAGCTCCTACATTCTGTGGCTTTTGTATCTTAATGGGGAAGGTCTATCGATGTTTTAATAATGTCATTCACCATGTTTTATTGATATTAAAACAAATGTATTCTCTTTTTGTAAATTCTTTCTTGTTTGCATAAATAGCTTTTATAATGATATCGATGTGGGTTGTTTGGATATTTTGATGCAGACAAATGTTTTGTTACAATAGGGTAAAAATAACTTTTTTTGCTCTCCTTTGGATAGTCAATGTTTGCAATTTGTAATTCATGAAGTATTGTTGCAGTGCTTCCAAACATACTTCTTTTCCTTAACCAATCTTTACACCATATCCTTTTCTTCTTTTTCTTCTTGAGACACAAAGCAATTATTATCATAGAGCACAAAATCTTTTTCTTGAGCACCATGGTTCTCGTACCACACTCCACCTACTACTGGCAACATCGTCGGGCAGGCCCGGCTATTCATTACTTCGACTTCTTATTGGCTGTCATTTAATTGCATTCTAATGTTGATAGCAAAATGGATGTTTTAGTTTCTGTAACGCACAAGTTCTAAGTTTTTTGTAATAATGTCAATCGGGAGCCTCTTTGCCTGCTTGAAGTTAACGTATATTGTTTGAATATATTGGCAACATGTTTCTTTGATGTCAAAACAAAGATTGTTCTTGCTGCAGCAAGACTGATTTCGAAATAAGTCGTTCGGATATTCTGTTGATGTCATCACGTTCCTTAGACGTTTTATCGATGCAAAAACATGTTTTTGTTGATTGCAAATTATTTTTTTCTGCTGAACCGTATGCTGTTTTGATGTTTTGCTGATATCATCAAATGGGCAGGATCTTTTTCTGTCTTAATGATATGAACTTGTTTTTTGGATGTTTTATTTGGAGTTTTATTGATGTCAAAACTAACGTTCTTTTTTGTTGGAATGAAGTGATTTCATTTTGTAAGCCAAAAGGGTGTTTTAGCTCCTATATTCTGTGGCTTTTGTATCTTAATGGGAAGGTCTATCGGTGGTTTAATAATGTCGATATATATTCAGATTTTTTTTTTTTTTGCAAGTTCTTTGGCAAAGGTTTTGATAGAAAATAAAAGTATTTCAAGAACGTTTGTTGAAGTCGAAGCAAGTTGCAAAACAACTGCTTTGAAGTCGTCTTGTTTGCACAAAACATGTTTTGTGGTGTTTTAATATGTTGTTTGGATATTTTGTTGATGTAAACAAATGTTTTGTTATCAATATTTTGATATCAATGTGTAGGGTGTTTGCCTACTTTAATGAGAAGTACCTCAGACATTTTCTTGATGTTAAAAAATTGCTCTGTTTTTGAAAACAGCTGCTTTCGTTTCAGCCACATATTGGGTAGTGTGTTTCGGTGTATTACTGATTTCGAAATAAGTCGTTCGGATATTCTGTTGATGTCATCACGTTCCTTAGACGTTTTATCGATGCAAAAACATGTTTTTGTTGATTGCAAATTATTTTTTTCTGCTGAACCGTATGCTGTTTTGATGTTTTGCTGATATCATCAAATGTCTCTTAGATGTTTTAGTGATTTCAAACCAAGTTTTATGCTGTTGTTTTGGCAGCCAAAGGGGTGTTTTAATTTTGGAGATGTTTATTAAATGTTTCATTGATATAGAAACAATAATTTCTTTGGAAATTGTTTTGATAGCAAAATTTATGTTTCAGTCAATGTCTTTTTTTAAATGATTTATTGATATAGTTGTCAAATAAATAAGGTTTGAAACATCTGCTTTCGATGACAATAAGGTTGAAACAATCTCTTTACCAGACGTTTTGACAAAAAAAGGGACTGATTTGAACGAGGTGTTTTCTAAATGTTCAAACATGTTTTTGATGTTGTTCTCGACCAGTTTCTTAAAATAAATGTTCTGTGATACTTTTGCAATAAAAGGTTTGTGGTATTTTAATGTCAACATCTGTTGTTTAGGTGTGTTTCTAAAATGTTTTATTGCAATGACGGTAAGGATCTTGATATATACGGCAGTATATCTAATGATCTTGACCTGTTAAAATGCAAGAAATCTAATGATCCCTATTTATAAGGTAGCAAATCTAATGATCCTGATATGTTATAAAGTCGTAAATCTAATGATCTTGACCAGTTATTTACAAGGCAGCAAATATAATGACCTTGACATGTTATAAGGCAGTAAATCTAGTGATCTTGACATGTTACAACGAAGTAAATCTTTTGACCTTGACCTAAGAAAATAAATCTAATGATCTTGACCATTTACAAGGCTGTAAATCTGATGATTTAATGATCGTGACCGGATACAAGGCAGTAAATCTATTGATCTTGACATGTTTAAGGCCTAATCTAATGATCTTGACATGTTATATAGCAGTGAATGTAGAGATTTTGACGTTATAAGGCAGCAAATCTAATGATCTTCACCTGTTACAAGTGAATAAATCTGCTATTAGATCTAATAGCATTAATAGGCATTAAATCTAACGATTAGCTGCTGTTATATGGAGTAAATCTAATGATCTTGACCTGTTATATTCAACGATCTTGACCTGTTCTTAGCCGTAAATCTAATGATATTGACGTTATAAGACGTTTTATTTTGAGTTGTTATAAGGCTTGACCTGTAACATTATACGGAATGATCTTAAATTTTCATAAGGCAGTAAATTTTATGATCACATATAAGACAGTATATATATCTTGACGAGTTAAGGCAGTAAATCTAATGATCTTGACATGTTACAAGGAAGTAAATATAATGATCTCGACCCTAAATCTAATAATCTAGACTAGTTATAAGGCAGTAATTCTATTAATCTTAAACTGTTACAGGGCAGTAGATAATTAGATCTGGACCTCTTACAAGGCAGTAAATCGAATGATCATGACCTGTTATATAGCAGTATATCTAATGTTACATGGCAAAAAATATAATAATCTTGACCGGTTGCAAGGCAGTAAATCTAATGATCTTGACCTAAGTCAGTAAATCTATAACCGATCAAGATTATTAATATAGATTTAATGATGACCTGTTACAAGACAGTAAATCTTGAATTGTCATCAGGCAGTAAATCTAATGGTCTTGATATGTTATAAGGCAGTAAAGCTAATGATATTGACTTCTTAGAAGAGAGTAAATTTTAGGTAGTTGAGTTGATATAAGGCAGTAAATCTGATGATCTTGCCTGTTAATCTAATGATCTAATGATCTTCCCTATTTATAAGGCAGCAAATCTAATTATGTTGGCAGTAAATCTTGACCGGTTACAAGGCAGTAAATCTAATGATCATTTCCCATTAGATTTACTGCCTTTTAGATATAAATATTCTGATATTTATATCTAAAAGGCAGTAAATCTAATGATCTTGACCTGTTACGAGGAAATAAATCTAATGATCTTGACCTGTTATAATGATCTTGATCTGTTACAATACTGTAAATCTAATGATTCTGACGTTATTAGACAGTAATTCTAAGAATCTTGGCTACTTACAAGGCAAAAAACATAATGATCTTGACCGGTTGCATAGCAGTTAATCTAATGATCTTGAGTTCTTATAAGACAGTAAATGACGTGTTATACGGCAGTAAATATAATGACCTGTTTCTATTGATTTTGAATTGTTACAATTCAGTATATACAATTCAGTAATGTTGAACTGTTACAAGGCAGTAAATCTTATGATCTTGACCTGTTATGAGGCAACAAATCTAATGATCTTGACCTAGTATAAAGCGGTAAATCTGATTATCATTTGTTATAAGGGAGTAAATCTAGTGATCTTGACCTGTTATAAGGCAGTGAATATAATGATAAATATATTGATATCCTGTTTCAAGTTACTTGGTTTTGAATTGTTATAATCCAGTCTTGACAGTTTATAAAGTAGTAAATTTAGTCATCTTGACCTATTACAATGAAGTAAATATAATCATCTTGACCTAGTAAAAAGCAGTAAATCTAATTATCTTGATTTGTTGCAAGGGAGTAAATCTAGTACTCTTGACATAAGGCAGTAAATCTAATGATCTTGACAAGGAAGTAAATTATATGGAAGTACATTATATGGAAGTACATCTAATGATGACTTGTTTTAACGTAGTAAATGTAATCATTTTGACGATATAACTTGTTATAAGGCAGTAAATCTAACGATCTTGACCGTAAATTAGGCTGTAAATTTGATCTTAGGTTGTAAATCTAATGATCTTGACTTGTTATAAGGCAAAAAAAATAATAATCTTGACCAATTACAAAGCATTAAACATCTTGACTTGTAATGATTTTGACGTTGTAAGATCTAATGATCTTCACCTGTTACAAAGCAGTAAATATAATGATCTGGACCTGTTATAAGGCAGTAAATCTAATATTCTTGAGTTGTTATAAGGCAAAAAATCTATTGGTCTTGAATTGTCATCAGGCAGTAAAAATCTGTATTGGCCGTTATAAGTCAGTGAATCTAATGGTCTTGACCTCTTATAAGGCTGTAAATATAATGATCTTGATCTGTTATAAGGCAGCAAATCTAATGATCTTGACCTGTTACAAAGTAAATCTAATGATCTTGACCAGTTATCGGCCAGTAAATCTAATGATCTTGACTTGTTACAAAGGCTGTAAATCTAATGATCTTGACCTGTTATAAAGCAGTAAATCTAATGATCTTCCCTATTTATAAGGCAGCAATCTCACAATGTTGGCATAAGGCAGTAAATCTAATGATCTTGACATGGCAGTAAATTTTGACATTATATGGCAATACATTTAATGATGTTTGGCGATATTACTGCGTTATATCGTCAAAGTCATTACATTTACTGCGTTATAAGGCAGTAAATCATAATTTTCACCTGCCATAAAGAAATTTAATGATCTTGACCTGTTACAAGGCAGTATATCTCGACATGTTAAAAGGCAGCAAATCTAATGATCTTGACATGTTATAAGGCAGTAAACCTAATTATCTTGACAGTAAATATAGTAAATCTAGTTATCATTTCTTATTATATCAAAATATGTAATGTATTGAGATAAGGCAAATAAATAAATCTAATGATCTTGATCTGTTACAAGGCAGTAAAAATCTAATGGTCTTGACCTGTTAAAAGGCAGTAAACCTAAGGATGTTGAGTAAATCTAATGGTCTTGCCCTATGTCAACATCTAAAGATGTTGACATGTAATCTTGAATTGTCAATAAATCTAATGATCTTGACATATAATATTGTAATGATCTTAACCTGTCATAAGGTAGTAAATCTGATGATATTGAATTGCTATAAGGCAGTAAATCTAGGGATAATCTAGTTGTAGGGCAGTAAATCTAATGATCTTGCTCTATTTAGTGATCTTGACCTATTTCTAAGGCAACAATTCCAATGATCTTGACATAAGACAGTAAACCTAATGATCTTGACCTGTTACAGACACATCATAAGGTAGCAATTCTAATAATCATGACCTGTTACAAGTTATGTCAGAATATCTGAAGTTTTGACATATTATAAGGCAGTAATCTGTTATAATCTCTTATAATGATTTTGCCCTTTAAAAAGGCTTAAAATCTAATGAACTCGTAATGGTAGAAGTCAGTCAATCTTCCCTATTTATAACGCAACAAATCTAATGATCTTGACGTTATAAGGAAGTAAATCTAATGATTTTGACCAGCAACAAGGCCCTAAATCTAATGATCTTGACTTGTTATAAGGCAGTAATTCTAATAATCTTGACCTGTTACAAGGCAGTAAATCTAATGATCCTGAATTGTTAGAAGACAGTAAATCTAATTATCCTGACTTGTCACAAGGCAGTAATTCTGATAATCTTGACCTGTTACAAGTTATAAATCATAAAATCTAAAGTCTTGACCTGTTATAAGGCAGTAATTCTAATGATCTTGGCCTTTACAAAACAGTAAATCTAATGATCTTGAATTGTTATCAGGCAGTAAATCTCATGATCGTAACATGTTATATGGCAGTCTATCTAATGATCTTGACCTGTTACAAGGAAGTAAATCTAATGATGTTGACCTGTTACAAGGAAGTAAATCTAGTGATCTTTATTTATAAGGCAGCAAATCTAATGATCTTAACATGTCAGTAAATCTGATCTTATGTTATAAGGCAGTAAATTTAATGATCTTGACCTGTTAAAAGGCAGTATATCCAATAATCTTTATTTACAAGGCAGCAAATCTTATGATTTTGACATGTTACAAGGAAGTAAATCTAATGATCTTGATCTGTTACAAGGCTGGAAATCAAATAATCTTGACCTGCTACAAGGCAGTACAACTAATGACCTTGACATGTCAGTAAATCTAATAATCTTGATATTAGAAGTTAGTAAATCTATAACCGGTCAAGATCATTATCATAGATTTAAGGCAATAAATCTAATGACATTGAGTTGTTATAAGGCAGTAAATCTAATGATTTTGACCTGTTATAAGGCAGTGAATCTAATGATCTTGACGTTATGAGTCAGTAAATCTATAACAGATTTAATGATCTTCACTTGTTTATAAATCTACTGATCTTGACTTGTTACAAGGCATTATATTTAATGCATTATATTTAAGGCAGTAATTCTAATGATCCTGACCTGTTATAGGGCAGTAAATCTGATAATATTGACCTGTTGCATGGCTGTAAATGTTTTCATATAATATAAGGCGGTAAATCTAATGATCTTTACTTGTTATATGGCAGTAAATCTAATCATCTTAATCTGTTGTAAGACAGTATATCTAATGATCTTGCCCTATAATAAGGCTGTAAATCTAATGTTGACCTGTTAGATGGCGGTATTTTAATAATGTAACACATGACGTCACATTGATGTGACATCACACCGATGTCAACAAATGATTTTTTGATTAATGATGTCAACACGTTTTATTAATAATTTTCGTTCGATATCGTTTTAAAAGTAAAAAGGGTGTTAAAATACTTTTTTGGTTGTTTGTATGTCAACTCAGATTAAAATCACTTTTTTGGGGGTTTTGATAGCAAAAAGATTGATATCAATCAACAAAGATCTTTTAAGATTTAGTGAGAAAATGAGGTTAAGATTACTTCCGATATCACTTTGATAGTGATGTCAACATATGTTCTTTGTATGTTGTATTGATGCTAGACATGATATTAAAAAAAAAACTGTTTCCAATTTAATTTGTATCCATTTTTATCATCTTAATAGATATAATTTGAAATGTCACTGATCTTACGACAAAAGTTGTTTTTCTTGAAATAAGGGGAAAAAAATTTATTGGAAGCTGTTTTAATAGAAAAGAGGGTGTTTACGGGTCTGGACGCATAGGAATAGCTCCTTTGCGTTGTAATGTTGTAATGTCAACATACATTACATGCGGTGTTTTGTTAGGAAAAAGCATGTCTTATCTCCTGTAGTTTTTGTAATGACATAAAAGGAAGGATGTTTTGGTATCTTAATTTTGTTATTTGGATGTTTGGTTCGTCAACACATTTGTCACCATAGCAAAATAGATGTTCTTTTTTTTTAATATACGCATAAGTTGTTTTAATGTCAACATATGTAGTTTTAGTGATGAAAAAAAATATTTCTTGGCATGTTTTTTTATTTTTTTTTGCGTCTGTACGCACAAACTCCATAACCTATGGCTATTACATTGACGTCACAATATGTTGCTATGATTTATTGATATCATCACATTTCTTACGTTTTAGTGAAACAAAATGTTAAAACAACTTTTACGGCAGTCGTAAATCCCATAGTTTAAAGTGATGTGTTTGTGGTTTCATTGACATTTTTATTAGATGTTCATTAGATTTTTATTGATGTCAAAATATAACTTTGAACATCGTATTTGTAGTGGCTAAGGGCTTTTTTTCTTTTTTTTTTTTAAATATCATGTTTTTTGGATGTTTGTCCACTTGATAGTATTTTGTAATTGTTAATGGCGACGGCCTTAAGGAGTTTCAAATGTTTAGGTTCTCTTGCAGTAAGATTAAAACAACCACTTTTTCATAGAAAAAAAGATGTTTTAAGGTCTGGACGTAGATATTTAATGGATTTTGTAATTTTTTCAATCTGGAGCATCTTTAGGTGTTTGGATGTTGTCAAAACAAATCCTCTGATTTTATTACTTTCGATGTCTTTTTGTCAACGAAAAGTGTTTTAACTCGTGTAATTCTACATGCTTTATAATGATGTGAATGTTGACGGTATTAGTGTTTTAATGATGTCAACAAAAACAAATAGGATTTTTGGATATTTTGTTGAGGGAAGTATTTTGTTTCATAGATGTTTTATTGATAACATAAATGTTATGCTTCGGTGTCCATTTGATACCATGTTATGACGTTTTATCGATGTTGCTGTTGTTTTGTTATCGTCTGCCCACAGGTTTTATTGTTTTTTTTAATGACCAACCTGGAGGATCTTCGGCTAAGAAACGTATTAACATAAACATCCTCAAATCATTAAATTTGAGTATATGTTGAGATGTTTTATTCATGAAAACACGTTATTTAAATGCTTTATTAATATCATTGCGAATGTTTTCTATCGCAATAATATTGAAACAACTACACTCGATATTTTGTTAGCAAAAACTGTTTTCTTAGGCTTTTGTGGTGATGTCTTTCCATGATTAAGAAATGACAACACAAGTTTATTGATTTATTGGTGTCAAACAATTTTCCTGTTGTTGCAATATTAAAAAAACTGAATTCGATGCCATTTGAAAGCAAAATGTCTTATCGTTTGTTTTAATGAGTTTCTGTCTTATCTCTTTCAACACATGTTTCTTAGATGTCATTTTGATAGTAGAAACGATGTGAGGAGGGCCTTTTGGTATTTTAATCGTTTTATTGATATGAAAACAAAAGGTTTTTATTTCTTGCAATAACTTTTTCTGTTTCATTTTGTTAGGGAGAAATGTTTTAGCTCCTAATGACAAACATTTTATATATATTTTCAATTAAGTCAATGGGTATTTTGGGTGTTTTATAATAAAATATGTTTGGATATTTTATCGATGTAAAAACAAATGCTTTGTCAAAAATGGTGAAATCATGTAAATATTATCATATATTTATTATAAATTTTCTTGCTAACGTCTTTGGCTACCGTTTAAAGAGCGAAGTGTTTTTTAGCGTCTGTTGTTTTGATTTCTTATTAGTCAACTTGAAGTCAACGAGTGTTCTGCTTTTGTTACAATGAGGATGAAATAACTCTGCCAGTCTTTGCGGTTGTTTTAAGCTAATTATCTGGGTCTTTGGCTGCTTTAATGACGCCATATTTTGTGTTAAAAATCTTTCTGACTGCATCCATACGTTCAATTCCCTAATTTCTTGATGTTGATAGCAAAATTGTTGTTTTAGTTATATCGCACAAGTTCTAAGTTTTTTTGTAATACTGTCAATAATTTAAATGCCTATTCAAATGACGTTAACATGTATTGTTTGAATATTTTATTGAAATGTTTCGTTGAAGTCAAAACAAAGTTTATTCATCACAAGATGGTTTTATTGATGTCAAAACAAATACTTTTTTGTTGCAATGAAGTTAAAACTACACGATTTCATTTTGTAAGCTCCTACATTCTGTGGCTTTTGTATCTTAATGGGGAAGGTCTATCGATGTTTTAATAATGTCATTCACCATGTTTTATTGATATTAAAACAAATGTATTCTCTTTTTGTAAATTCTTTCTTGTTTGCATAAATAGCTTTTATAATGATATCGATGTGGGTTGTTTGGATATTTTGATGCAGACAAATGTTTTGTTACAAT
This sequence comes from Panulirus ornatus, assembly GCF_036320965.1. Lineage (NCBI taxonomy): Eukaryota > Metazoa > Arthropoda > Malacostraca > Decapoda > Palinuridae > Panulirus > Panulirus ornatus. The sequence continues at coordinate 24,369,864 of NC_092244.1, read as the reverse complement.
AGGGTAAAAATAACTTTTTTTGCTCTCCTTTGGATAGTCAATGTTTGCAATTTGTAATTCATGAAGTATTGTTGCAGTGCTTCCAAACATACTTCTTTTCCTTAACCAATCTTTACACCATATCCTTTTCTTTTTCTTCTTGAGACACAAAGCAATTATTATCATAGAGCACAAAATCTTTTTCTTGACAATGCTAGGCACCATGGTTCTCGTACCACACTCCACCTACTACTGGCAACATCGTCGGGCAGGCCCGGCTATTCATTACTTCGACTTCTTATTGGCTGTCATTTAATTGCATTCTAATGTTGATAGCAAAATGGATGTTTTAGTTTCTGTAACGCACAAGTTCTAAGTTTTTTGTAATAATGTCAATCGGGAGCCTCTTTGCCTGCTTGAAGTTAACGTATATTGTTTGAATATATTGGCAACATGTTTCTTTGATGTCAAAACAAAGATTGTTCTTGCTGCAGCAAGACTGTAAATCTGATGATTTAATGATCTTGACATGTTTAAGGCCTAATCTAATGATCTTGACATGTTATATAGCAGTGAATGTAGAGATTTTGACGTTATAAGGCAGCAAATCTAATGATCTTCACCTGTTACAAGTGAATAAATCTGCTATTAGATCTAATAGCATTAATAGGCATTAAATCTAACGATTAGCTGCTGTTATATGGAGTAAATCTAATGATCTTGACCTGTTATATTCAACGATCTTGACCTGTTCTTAGCCGTAAATCTAATGATATTGACGTTATAAGACGTTTTATTTTGAGTTGTTATAAGGCTTGACCTGTAACATTATACGGAATGATCTTAAATTTTCATAAGGCAGTAAATTTTATGATCACATATAAGACAGTATATATATCTTGACGAGTTAAGGCAGTAAATCTAATGATCTTGACATGTTACAAGGAAGTAAATATAATGATCTCGACCCTAAATCTAATAATCTAGACTAGTTATAAGGCAGTAATTCTATTAATCTTAAACTGTTACAGGGCAGTAGATAATTAGATCTGGACCTCTTACAAGGCAGTAAATCGAATGATCATGACCTGTTTTATAGCAGTATATCTAATGTTACATGGCAAAAAATATAATAATCTTGACCGGTTGCAAGGCAGTAAATCTAATGATCTTGACCTAAGTCAGTAAATCTTATAACCGATCAAGATTATTAATATAGATTTAATGATGACCTGTTACAAGACAGTAAATCTTGAATTGTCATCAGGCAGAAATCTAATGGTCTTGATATGTTATAAGGCAGTAAAGCTAATGATATTAACTTCTTAGAAGAGAGTAATTTTAGGTAGTTGAGTTGATATAAGGCAGTAAATCTGATGATCTTGCCTGTTAATCTAATGATCTATGATCTTCCCTATTTATAAGGCAGCAAATCTAAATTATGTTGGCAGTAAATTCTGACCGGTTACAAGGCAGTAAATCTAATGATCATTTCCCATAAAATTTA